>NC_054485.1:80432755-80573881 GCF_017639515.1 Carcharodon carcharias
TTTTTTAGTTGTCCTCTGTTGGTCTTTGTAGGCTTCCCAATCCCCTGGCTTCCCACTGCTCTTCGCTGCATTGTATGCTTTCTCTTTAGCTTTTATGCTGTCCCTGACTTCCTTTGTCAGCCATGGTTGCCTCGTCCTCCCTTTAGTATGCTTCTTCTTCCTAGGGATGAATTTTTGCTGTGTCTCCCAAATTACTCCTAGAAACTCCTGCCATTGCTGTTCCACCGTCTTTCCTGCTAGGCTCATCTCCCAGTCAATTCTGGCCAGTTCCTCCCTCATGCCTCTGTAGTTGCCTTTATTCAACTGTAATACCGTTACATCTGATTCCAGCTTTTTCCTCTCAAATTGCAGGGTAAATTCTATCATATTATGGTCACTTCCTCCTAAGGGTTCCTTCACCTTAAGCTCCCTTATCAAATTTGCCTCATTACACATCAGTAAATCTAGAATTGCCTGTTCCCTAGTGGGCTCCACCACAAGCTGTTCCAAAAAGCCATCTCGTAGACATTCCACAAATTCCTTTTCTTGGGATCCACTACCAACCTGATTTTCCCAGTCTACCTGCATATTGAAATCCCCCATGATCACTGTAACCTTGCCTTTCTTACACGCCTTTTCTATCTCCTGGTGTATCTTGTGTCGCACATCCTGACTTCTGTTCGGAAGCCTGTATATAACTCCCATTAGGGTTTTTTTACCTTTGCGGTTCCTCAACTCTACCCACACAGATTCTACATCATCTGACCCTATGTCGTTTCTTGCTATCGATTTAATTTAATTTCTTACTAACAAAGCAACCCCACCCCCTCTGCCCACCTGCCTATCTTTTTGATAGGATGTATATCGTTGGATATTTAGCCCCCAGTCCTGATCCCCCTGCAGCCATGTCTCCAAGATGCCCAACACATCATACCTGCCAATTTCAATCTGCGCCACAAGCTCATTTACCTTATTTCGTATACTGCGTGCATTCAGATACAGCAGCTTCAGTCCTGTATTTCCCGTCCACTTTCTCTTTGTCGTCCCTTTATCTGATGTGCTTGAAGTTAGATTCCTAGGCCTTTCCAAACACTTTGTCCTATTTTGTGTTCTGGAGACTTTAATAGCCTCTCCTGGGCTCTCCTTCCTTTTCAGTTTTTTCATAATTTTCCATGAAGCTGAATCCACCCCCAACTGCTGCTTTGTTTCCCATTAGTCATACTGCTTGGAGTTTTACCCTTCCCTTCCCCCCCCCCTCCACTTTCTAGTTTAAGGTCCTGTTGACCACCCCATTTACCCTTTTTGCCAAAACATTGGTCCCAGATCAGTTCAGGTGGAGAAAGTCCCAACGGTACAGATCCCTCCTGTTCCAATATTTATGCCAGTGGACCATGAAATGGAACCCCTCTTTCCTGCACCACTCCTTCAGCCATGTGCTTACTTCCCTTATTCTCGCGTCCCTATGCCAATTTGCACTTGGCTCGGATAGTAATCCGGAGATTATAACCTTCGAGGACCTGTTCTTTAATTTAGTTCCTAGTTCCTGATAATTCCCAAACAGGTCCTCTTTCCTAGTTTTACCTATGTTATTTGTCCCGATGTGGACCACAACAACTGGATCCTCCCCCTCCCTCTCTACCAAACTGTTTAATCTAGATTAACAGAATACGGGCACCAGGTTTATAAATTTAATAAATAAATAACTGTTTATTGAACAAATTTTCACTGGCAAAAGAAAGAAATATGAACTGTTAATTTCTATAACTATAACTTAAACTCTACCCACTTCTTAAATTCCTATAAACACCCACACACCCACACACATACAGAAATACACACACACTCACACAGACATACACACACGCACACATGCACACACACACACACACACACACACACACACACATGATATAAGACACACAAAACATGGATTTGAAGGGTGCAATAAAACAATTCAATGGCATCAATCTGGAGTACAGGATTCAGTTGATTGATTTTGATCAATTTCCTCCAAACTCCTTTCAGTTCTGAGGAAGACTCATATGGACTCAAAACGTTAACCCTGTTTTTTTCTCCCCAGATGCTGTTAGACCTGCTGAGTTTTTCCAGCATTTTCTGTTTTTGTTTCAGATTTCCAGCATCCGCAGCATTTTGATTTTATCCTTTCAGTTCTTTGTTGATGACATGAGGTGGTCTTCCAGCACTTTCAGTCTTTAGCTGTAGTTTTAAATCCGCAGTCCAACAGAAATAGAGAAAAATAAAATGGAAATGTTCTTCACATGCTCCCGCCCTTTAAAGAGATAAAACACCATTTCAAAAATTCGTTTCATCACGGGGTATGAGACACATGGACAACAAAACATGAGACTTACATCCATTCATCCTTCCTCCCCCTTATACAACCTTATACAACATTCAGCATTTCTTACCCCATAGCTGATTTTAAACTCTGGGCAATGCATCCACGATCATATTATCTTTACCAGAAATGTGAACAATCTTTACATTGAAGGGTTGAAACAATAGACTCCATCTAAACAGTCTCGTATTTTGAGTTTTAAACTTTTCAATGAATACCAGTAGATTATAGTCCATATGGATTAGTCTTCTTTGTCGTGTCGGACATGAACTTCAAATTGTTGAAGAGCCAACAATAATGTTGGAGTTCCTTTTTCTACTGTAGAGTCCTTCCCCTGTTATTGATTTAGATACTTGGAAAAGTACCCCACCAGCCTTTCTATCCCTAATTCATCATCCTGTAACAGGACTGCACCCAGCCCCAAGTCACTAGCATCAATGGCCATTTGAAAAGGTTTGGTAAAGTCAGGGGCGGCCAACACTGCTTCATTTATTAAGGTTAGCTTCAGCTTTTCAATGACCGCTTGGCATTCTGCTGTCCACACCACTTTTACCTGTTTTCTTAATCACTCGGTGAGAGGTACAGCTATTGTGCTGAAGTTAGGCACAAACTTCCTATAAAACCCACACATTCCCAAAAATCTCATGATTTATCATGCTACTTTACATGCTCCTGTGAGTCTTTCCAGCAACATGAACACGTAATCCAACATGGAGGATTCCTTTTTTCGCTTTAAGTACTTTCCCTCAGTCACTTTTAATGAACCTCTTATTTCATGACCACAGATCAATTCAAATGGACTAAATCCAATAGATTCATTTGGAGAATCTCTGGTAGCAAATAGAAACCTGATACCTCATCCCAATCCTTTGGGTATTCATGGCAATATGTCTTAATCATGGTTTTGAGAGTCTGATGATATCTCTCTAAAGCTCTCTGTTTCTGTTTCAATTACTCCAATAGGTTCTCGGGTTAACTCCGTAACAGGGGCTTGTTTCGAATGGTTAGAGTAACTGCTGACATTGTCATGCTCCAGGGATTGGGGTGCATTGGTTTACATGCTGACAGTTACAGAAGATTGTTATAAAGCCGCCATGAACTGGTTCTGTTCTTTATTTCACTGCTGGTCTCTGCTGATTCCTTTTGCTGCTTTAGTTTGTTTGGGAATGGTGCCAATGGTGCAGGTCAATCCTTGTCCTGGCTGTGGTAGTTCATAGAGGCCTACCTCCTCACCTTGCCCCATGGTTACAGATTGGTGCTCCTCAGGGCGTATATAACCAATGGTGTCTGTACAATGAAGGGAGATGCCTGTGCTCCTTTTGGATTATGGTTAATTACCTACCTTTATGTTGTTTTTCTGAACTCATGGTTTTAGGGTTGGATGCTAAAGGCCTGACTATATTCAGGAGAGACAGGGCTGTGTGAGAAAGATTAATTCATTGCACAGTAAGAATATTTATATTCCTGCAGAAACAAATTAAATCTGCTTCTATTAAATAGAAATAGGTTGAGAGGGTGGAAAGTTCAGATGCTTTTGAGTGTGAGAACTGGTGTGTCACCTGTGGAATTGAATTGAGCCCAGGCTGATGGATGGAGATCTGATGTGACCAGGCTGTGGCCAGTCCTGAAGGGATGGTGTCACTGCTCTGGGGGTGGTTGTTCATTGAACAGTTATTGTTTCACCTCGGTTGCCCAGATGATATTCGTGGCCTCAACTTTGACCCTCAGCTCCAGTTTATAGACCTGGGAGGCCTCCGTGCCTCCTTGCAGGAGTTGCCTGTCTTTTACCAGGAACGGGTCAAGGTCTGGAACATGATTGCCTCACGCCGGAGCTCTCTCCTGTCAGGAATAGAGGCTATCGTCCGAGAGCCGCTGCTCAGGAATCCGCAACTCCACCAACACAGGTTCATGTGGCTGGCAGAAGAGAGGGAACAGGCTGCTGGGGTGAGAGAGGTGCTGGATGGCGGAGGAGTGAGCTGAAAGATGCCATAAGAACATACGTGTTGTGTGTCTGTTGATGTCCAGCTCACAGCCAAACCCATCCACAGATTTAGGACTGTGGTGCTCAGTCCCAGCTGCACTCGGTGTATTGAGGGCGTTCAAGAGTGCGGTGGATTCTCCTTTGAATTGACCCTGGCTCGCACGCAATTTCACATTTTCTTCAGGCCCCGAAAGCTCCCTCAGGAAACTCAGCCCCACAACGTGAGCTGTCTTGCGGAATTCCCCTTTGTGACATTTCACTCAGGGATTTGGGTTTTGCATGGAGCAGTCCTGTCAACAGATGATGGCGCTGTCTATATAGGGTGTGCGAGGTTGCTGCACCTTTCTGATTACTTGACGGGGCAGGTCCTCAACTTTTCCTCGCACTTCAGCCCCATGCTCCTGATCTTTGACCACCTGGTACAGAGTGGGTACAGCGTGTCGGAGGGCCTCTTCATTAGGCTGCTCCTGGGCCTGGTCAAGGTGGCTATAAACTGGTCTAGCTAGCAGGCGGTTGAGGGGGGTCATTAGACCAGATTGTCTCTCCCTGTTCCATGGTTACATCTGTTCCCACATTTCCTTGGAGATGTGTGGTAATTAGATATATTGTCCCTCCCTCCTGTCAGTCACTTATCCTGTGATGTAATTATGGGGCCTTCGACCAATCAGCTTGTTGAGTAGGTATCCTGTGGTCGGGGCATCCGACGGAGAGATCGCGACGAGTGTGCAAACACCTCTACATGTCTCCTAAACAAAGTTTAGCCTTTTCTTTACCCAACCTGCTGCTCCATCAAGTGAATAGATTTGGAGACAGGGATAAACCCAACTTCTGCTGTGTACTTCACCCTGGCTGATGTGAGTAAAATCAAGTTGAACAATATTTACCAGTCATGCTGCTGTTTGGAAGAATCGATCTATTTGATGTTAACATTGAAGATTGGAGCCAGTGTGTTGAGCGCCTCGGGTTTTACTTTGTGGTGAATGAAATTCCCGCTGAAGAAAAAGGTAAAGCTCTCCTGCTGAGTGTATGTGGAAGCAACACATATAACCTGCTTGGAAACCTGACTGCCCCGAACGCACCCAGTTCTACGTCGTACAGTGAGTTGTGGAACTCGTGAAATCGCACCTTCAATCCAGGCTGTCTGTGACCATTCAGTGCCTCAAGTCTAATTCGAGTGTTCAGGAGAATCCATTGCTCCCTTTGTGGTGAATCTGAAACAGTTAACTGAATACTGAGAGTTTGTGGAAACCTTGAATGAATAGCTGTGGGACAGACTTGTTTGCGAAGTCAAGGATGACGCCATAGAGCACCGCTTGCTAACTGAATCCCACAATGATTTCAAGTTTGCCCTGGAACTTTCTCTTGCTATGGAAAGTGCTGCGAAAGACTGGCAGGCTTTGCAGCGTGTGGGTAATGGGCCGTACTCCATGTTGGGTGGGAACCAGTCCGTGAACGTGGCATGAAAAATAGAACAGCAGATTTTAAATGAGATTCTATGCCTATTACAAGAAGACTTAGGAAGCCTAATTGTAACATAGCAGCTCATAAGGCACACAGCTGCTACAGATGTGGAAGAAATCATGGAGCAGATGTTTGTAGATTCAAAGAGGCAGAATGCAATTCTTGCCACAGGAAAGGACACCTGGTTGGACAGTGCAGAACACAAGATAGGCAAACAGTAAAGCAACAAACAAATCTGATCGAGCGAACTGATACAGCAAAGGCCGAGGCTGCTACTACAGATGTACACTCTCTGTATCATGTGACTGCTGGTAAAGCTGAGCCCATTACAGTGCCAGTGCAATTTAAAAAAAAACACATATAATTACACAAAGATGGGTGGCAGGTCAAAATTGGACAGAGTATAAAAATAGCAAAGAATGACTAAAAGATTAATAAGGAGTGAAAAATGAGAATACGGGAGAAAGCTAGCTAGAAATATAAAGACAGATAGTAAGAGGGCATTGGTTTTATAGAAAGTGAGTCTGGGGAATTAATAATGGAAAATAAGGAGATGGCAGATGAATTGAACAGGCATTTTGCATTGGTCTTCACTATACAGGATACAAATAATATCCAGAAATCACTTTAAATCAGGAAATGGTAGGGAGGGAGGAAGTCAGGAAAATTACAACCACCAGGGAGGTGGAACTGAGCAAGTTATTGGAGCTGTGGGCTGACAAGTCCTCGGCTCCTGATGGGCTTCATCCGAGGATCTTAAAGAAGTGGCTAGTGCGATAGTTGATGCGTTGGTTTTAATTTTCCAAAATTCCCAAGATTCAGGAAATGTTCAGTTAGATTGGAAAATAGTGAATATAATTCCTGTATTCAAAAAATGAAGGGAAACAGAAAGCAGAAAACTACAGCTTAACATCTGTCATACAGAAAGTCTCCGCTAAAGGTATGATCGAAGGCATTATAGCAAAGCATTTAGATAAATTCAACGTAATCAGGCAGAGTCTACATGGTTTCGTGAGAGGGAAATTATGTTTTCCCAATTTATTGGAGTTCTTTGAAGAAGTAACATTTACTATGGATAAAGGGGAACTGGTGGATGTTCTGTATTTAAGTTTCCAGAAGGTGCTTGACAAGCATCAAAGATATTTGTAGCAAATAAAAGCTCATGTTGTAGGGGTTAACATATTGGCATGGATAGAAGATTGGCTAGCTAACAGGGAACAGAGAGTAGGCATAAATGGATCATTTTCTGGTTTTCAAGATGTAATGAGAGATATGCCTCAGAGTTCAGTGCTGGAACCTCAACTTGTTACAATTTAGATAAATGACTTGGTGAAAGGGGCTAAAGTTATGGTTATTAAACTTGCTGATAACAGAAATATAGGTAGGAAAGTAAGTTGTGAACAGGATATTTGGAGGCTACAAAAGGATATAGATAGGCTAAGTGAGTTGGCAAAGCTCTGGCAAATGGAGTATAATGTGGGAAAATGTGAAATTGTCCATTTTGGCAGGAAGAATAAAAAAGAAGCATATTGTCTAAATGGTGAGAGATTGCAGAGCTCTGAGATGCAGAGGGATCTGTGTGTCCCAGCACATGAATCACAAAAAGTTAGTATACAGATTCAATAAGTAATTAGGAAAGCCAATAGAATGTTATCATTTATTGCGAGGAGAATTGAATACAAAAATAGGGAGGTTATGCTTTGGTTATACAGGGCATTGGTGAAACCACATCTAGAGTACTGCGTACAGTATTGGTCTCCTTATTGAAGGAAGGATGTACATGTGTTGGAAACTGTTCAGAGCAGGTTTACTCGATCAATATCTGGAATGGGCTGGCTGTCTTATGAGGAAAGGTTGGACAGACTAGGTTTGTATCCGCTGGAGTTTACAAGAGTAAGAGACAACTTGATTAAAACATATCAGATGCTGAGTGGATTTGACAGGGTGGATGTGGAGAGGGCGTTTCTTCTCCACAATTGCAATCTAGAACTGGTGGTCACTGTTTAAAAATAAGTGGTCGCCCATTTAGGACAGAGCTGAGGAGAAGTTTTTTCTCTCAGAGGGCCGTGAGGTTTTGTAAGAGGTGAGGATACAGCACTGTGCTGAGGGTTATTGTAAGAGTGAGGATACAGCACTGTGCTGAGGTTATTGTAAGAGGTGAGGATACAGCACTGTGCTGAGAGTTATTGTAAGAGGTGAGGATACAGCACTGTGCTGAGAGTTATTGTAAGAGGTGAGGATACAGCACTGTGCTGAGGGTTATTGTAAGAGGTGAGGATACAGCACTGTGCTGAGGGTTATTGTAAGAGGTGAGGATACAGCACTGTGCTGAGAGTTATTGTAAGAGGTGAGGATACAGCACTGTGCTGAGAGTTATTGTAAGAGGTGAGGATACAGCACTGTGCTGAGGTTATTGTAAGAGGTGAGGATACAGCACTGTGCTGAGGGTTATTGTAAGAGGTGAGGATACAGCACTGTGCTGAGAGTTATTGTAAGAGGTGAGGATACAGCACTGTGCTGAGAGTTATTGTAAGAGGTGAGGATACAGCACTGTGCTGAGGGTTATTGTAAGAGGTGAGGATACAGCACTGTGCTGAGAGTTATTGTAAGAAGTGAGGATACAGCACTGTGCTGAGGTTTACGGTAAGAGGTGAGGATACAGCACTGTGCTGAGGTTTATTGTAAGAGGTGAGGATACAGCACTGTGCTGAGGGTTATTGTAAGAGGTGAGGATACAGCACTGTGCTGAGGGTTATTGTAAGAGGTGAGGATACAGCACTGTGCTGAGAGTTATTGTAAGAGGTGAGGATACAGCACTGTGCTGAGAGTTATTGTAAGAGGTGAGGATACAGCACTGTGCTGAAGATTATTGTAAGAGGTGAGGATACAGCACTGTGCTGATGGTTACTGTAAGAGGTGAGGATACAGCACTGTGCTGAGAGTTATGGTAAGAGGTGTGGATACAGCACTATGCTGAGGGTTATTGTAAGAGGTGAGGCTACAGCACTGTGCTGAGGGTTATTGTAAGAGGTGAGGATACAGCACTGTGCTGAGGGTTATTGTAAGAGGTGAGGATACAGCACTGTGCTGAGAGTTATGGTAAGAGGTGTGGATACAGCACTGTGCTGAGGATTATTGTAAGAGGTGAGGCTACAACACTGTGCTGAGGGTTATTGTAAGAAGTGAGGATACAGCACTGTGCTGAGGGTTATTGTAAGAGGTGAGGATACAGCACTGAGCTGAGAGTTATTGTAAGAGGTGAGGATACAGCAGTGTGCTGAGGGTTATTGTAAGAGGTGAGGATACAGCACTGAGCTGAGAGTTATTGTAAGAGGTGAGGATACAGCACTGAGCTGAGAGTTATTGTAAGAGGTGAGGATACAGCACTGTGCTGAGAGTTATTGTAAGAGGTGAGGATACAGCACTGTGCTGAGTGTTATTGTAAGAGGTGAGGATACAGCACTGTGCTGAGGGTTATTGTAAGAGGTGAGGATACAGCACTGTGCTGAGGGTTATTGTAAGACGTGAGGATACAGCACTGTGCTGAGAGTTATTGTAAGCGGTGAGGATACAGCACTGTGCTGAGAGTTATTGTAAGAGGTGAGGAGACAATACTATGCTGAAGATTATTGTAAGAGGTGAGGATACATCACTGTGCTGAGGGTTACTGTAAGAGGTGAGGATACAGCACTGTGCTGAGAGTTATTGTAAGAGGTGAGGATACAGCACTGTGCTGAGAGTTATTGTAAGAGGTGAGGATACAGCACTGTGCTGAGAGTTATTGTAAGAGGTGAGGAGACAATACTATGCTGAAGATTATTGTAAGAGGTGAGGATACATCACTGTGCTGAGGGTTACTGTAAGAGGTGAGGATACAGCACTGTGCTGAGAGTTATTGTAAGAGGTGAGGATACAGCACTGTGCTGAGGTTTACGGTAAGAGTTGAGGATACAGCACTGTGCTGAGGTTTATTGTAAGAGGTGAGGATACAGCACTGTGCTGAGGGTTATTGTAAGAGGTGAGGATACAGCACTGTGCTGAGGGTTATTGTAAGAGGTGAGGATACAGCACTGTGCTGAGAGTTATTGTAAGAGGTGAGGATACAGCACTGTGCTGAGAGTTATTGTAAGAGGTGAGGAGACAATAGTATGCTGAAGATTATTGTAAGAGGTGAGGATACAGCACTGTGCTGAGGGTTACTGTAAGAGGTGAGGATACAGCACACTGCTGAGGGTTATTGTAAGGGGTGAGGATACAGCACTGTGCTGAGGGTTACTGTAAGAGGTGAGGATACATCACTGTGCTGAGGGTTATTGTAAGAGATGAGGATACAGCACTGTGCTGAGGGTTATTGTAAGAGGTGAGGATGCAGCACGATGCTGAGGGTTATTGTAAGAGGTGAGGATACAGCACTGTGCTGAGAGTTATTGTAAGAGGTGAGGAGACAATACTATGCTGAAGATTATTTTAAGAGGTGAGGATACATCACTGTACTGAGGCTTACTGTAAGAGGTGAGGATACAGCACTGTGCTGAGAGTTATTGTCAGATGTGAGGATACAGCACTGTGCTGAGAGTTATTGTAAGAAGTGAGGATACAGCACTGTGCTGAGGTTTATTGTAAGAGGTGAGGATACAGCACTGTGCTGAGAGTTTTTGTAAAAAGTGAGGATACAGCACTGTGCTGAGCATTACGGTAAGAGTTGAGGATACAGCACTGTGCTGAGGTTTATTGTAAGAGGTGAGGATACAGCAATGTGCTGAGAGTTATTGTAAGAAGTGAGGATACAGCACTGTGCTGCGGATTATTGTAAGACATGAGGATACAGCATTGTGGTGAGCGTTATTGTAAGAAGTGAGGATTCGGCACTGTGCTGAGAGTTATTGTAAGAGGTGGGGAGACAATACTATGCTGAGGGTTATTGTAAGAGGTGAGGATACAGCACTGTGCTGAGGGTTACTGTAATAGGTGAGGATACAGCACTCTGCAGAAGGTTATTGTAAGAGGTGAGGATACAGCACTGTTCTGAGGGTTGCTTTAAGATTTGAGGAAAAATCACTGTGCTGAGGGTTATTGTAAGAGGTGAGGATACAGCACTGTGCTGAGGGTTACTGTAAGAGTTGAGGATACATCACTGTGCTGAGGGTTTTTGTAAGAGGTGAGGATACAGCACTGTGCTGAGGGTTATTGTAAGAGGTGAGGATGCAGCACAATGCTGAGGGTTATTGTAAGAGGTGAGGATACAGCACTGTGCTGAGATTTATTGTAAGAGGTGTGGATACAGCACTGTGCTGAGGGTTATTGTAAGAAGAGAGGATACAGCACTGTGCTGCGGATTATTGTGAGACGTGAGGATACAGCATTATGGTGAGCGTTATTGTAAGAAGTGAGGATACAGCACTGTGCTGAGGGTTATTGTAAGAGGTGGGGAGACAATACTATGCTGAGGGTTATTGTAAGAGGTGAGGATACAGCACTGTGCTGAGGGTTACTGTAAGAGGTGAGGACACAGCACTCTGCTGAGCGTTACTGTATGAGGTGAGGATACAGCACTGTGCTGAGAGTTATTGTAAGAGGTGAGGATACAGCACTGAGCTGAGGGTTTTTGTAAGAGGTGAGGATACAGCACTGTGCTGAGGGTTATTGTAAGAAGTGAGGATACAGCACTGTGCTGCGGATTATTGTAAGAGGTGCGGATACAGCACTGTGCTGAGGGTTACTGTAAGAGGTGAGGATACAGCACAGTGCTGAGGGTTATTGTAAGAGGTGAGGATACAGCACTGTGCTGAGAGTTATTGTAAGAGGTGAGGATACAGCACTGTGCTGAGAGTTATTGTAAGAGGTGAGGAGACAATACTATGCTGAAGATTATTGTAAGAGGTGAGGATACATCACTGTGCTGAGGGTTACTGTAAGAGGTGAGGATACAGCACTGTGCTGAGAGTTATTGTAAGAGGTGAGGATACAGCACTGTGCTGAGGTTTACGGTAAGAGTTGAGGATACAGCACTGTGCTGAGGTTTATTGCAAGAGGTGAGGATACAGCACTGTGCTGAGGGTTATTGTAAGAGGTGAGGATACAGCACTGTGCTGAGGGTTATTGTAAGAGGTGAGGATACAGCACTGTGCTGAGAGTTATTGTAAGAGGTGAGGATACAGCACTGTGCTGAGAGTTATTTTAAGAGGTGAGGAGACAATAGTATGCTGAAGATTATTGTAAGAGGTGAGGATACAGCACTGTGCTGAGGGTTACTGTAAGAGGTGAGGATACAGCACACTGCTGAGGGTTATTGTAAGGGGTGAGGATACAGCACTGTGCTGAGGGTTACTGTAAGAGGTGAGGATACATCACTGTGCTGAGGGTTATTGTAAGAGATGAGGATACAGCACTGTGCTGAGGGTTATTGTAAGAGGTGAGGATGCAGCACGATGCTGAGGGTTATTGTAAGAGGTGAGGATACAGCACTGTGCTGAGAGTTATTGTAAGAGGTGAGGAGACAATACTATGCTGAAGATTATTTTAAGAGGTGAGGATACATCACTGTACTGAGGCTTACTGTAAGAGGTGAGGATACAGCACTGTGCTGAGAGTTATTGTCAGATGTGAGGATACAGCACTGTGCTGAGAGTTATTGTAAGAAGTGAGGATACAGCACTGTGCTGAGGGTTATTGTAAGAGGTGAGGATACAGCACTGTGCTGAGAGTTATTTTAAAAAGTGAGGATACAGCACTGTGCTGAGCATTACGGTAAGAGTTGAGGATACAGCACTGTGCTGAGGTTTATTGTAAGAGGTGAGGATACAGCAATGTGCTGAGAGTTATTGTAAGAAGTGAGGATACAGCACTGTGCTGCGGATTATTGTAAGACGTGAGGATACAGCATTGTGGTGAGCGTTATTGTAAGAAGTGAGGATTCGGCACTGTGCTGAGAGTTATTGTAAGAGGTGGGGAGACAATACTATGCTGAGGGTTATTGTAAGAGGTGAGGATACAGCACTGTGCTGAGGGTTACTGTAATAGGTGAGGATACAGCACTCTGCAGAAGGTTATTGTAAGAGGTGAGGATACAGCACTGTTCTGAGGGTTGCTTTAAGATTTGAGGAAAAATCACTGTGCTGAGGGTTATTGTAAGAGGTGAGGATACAGCACTGTGCTGAGGGTTACTGTAAGAGTTGAGGATACATCACTGTGCTGAGGGTTTTTGTAAGAGGTGAGGATACAGCACTGTGCTGAGGGTTATTGTAAGAGGTGAGGATGCAGCACAATGCTGAGGGTTATTGTAAGAGGTGAGGATACAGCACTGTGCTGAGATTTATTGTAAGAGGTGTGGATACAGCACTGTGCTGAGGGTTATTGTAAGAAGAGAGGATACAGCACTGTGCTGCGGATTATTGTGAGACGTGAGGATACAGCATTATGGTGAGCGTTATTGTAAGAAGTGAGGATACAGCACGGTGCTGAGGGTTATTGTAAGAGGTGGGGAGACAATACTATGCTGAGGGTTATTGTAAGAGGTGAGGATACAGCACTGTGCTGAGGGTTACTGTAAGAGGTGAGGACACAGCACTCTGCTGAGCGTTACTGTATGAGGTGAGGATACAGCACTGTGCTGAGAGTTATTGTAAGAGGTGAGGATACAGCACTGAGCTGAGGGTTTTTGTAAGAGGTGAGGATACAGCACTGTGCTGAGGGTTATTGTAAGAAGTGAGGATACAGCACTGTGCTGCGGATTATTGTAAGAGGTGCGGATACAGCACTGTGCTGAGGGTTACTGTAAGAGGTGAGGATACAGCACAGTGCTGAGGGTTATTGTAAGAGGTGAGGATACAGCACTGTGCTGAGGGTTATTGTAAGAGTTGAGGATACAGCAGTGTGCTGCGGATTATTTTAAGAGGTTAGGATACAGCACTGAGCTGAGGGTTACTGTAAGAGGAGAGGATACAGCACTGTGCTGAGAGTTATTGTAAGAGGTGAGGATACAGCACTGTGCTGAGGGTTGTTGTCAGAGGTGAGGAGACAATACTATGCTGAGGGTTAATGTAACAGGTGAGGATACAGCACTGTGCTGAGAGTTATTGTAAGAGGTAAGAAGTCAGCACGATGCTGAGGTTTATTGAAAGAGGTGAGGATACAGCACTGTGCTGAGAGTTATTGTAAATGGTGAGGATACAGCACTGTGCTGAGGGTTATTGTAAGAGGTGAGGATACAGCACTGTGCTGAGGTTTATCGTAAGAGGTGAGGATACAGCACTCTGCTGAGGGTTACTGTAAGAGGTGAGGATACAGCACTGTGCTGAGAGTTATTGTAAGAGGTGTGGATACAGCACTGTGCTGAGGGTTATTGTAAGAAGAGAGGATACAGCACTGTGCTGCGGATTATTGTGAGACGTGAGGATACAGCATTGTGGTGAGCGTTATTGTAAGAAGTGAGGATACAGCACTGAGCTGAGAGTTATTGTAAGAGGTGAGGATACAGCACTGTGCTGAGAGTTATTGTAAGAGGTGAGGAGACAATACTATGCTGAAGATTATTGTAAGAAGTGAGGATACATCACTGTGCTGAGGGTTACTGTAAGAGGTGAGGATACAGCACTGTTCTGAGAGTTATTGTAAGAGGTGAGGATACAGCACTGTGCTGAGAGTTATTGTAAGAAGTGAGGATACAGCACTGTTCTGAGGGTTATTGTAAGAGGTGAGGATACAGCACTGTGCTGAGAGTTATTGTAAAAAGTGAGGATACAGCACTGTGCTGAGGGTTACGGTAAGAGTTGAGGATACAGCACTGTGCTGAGGTACATTGTAAGAGGTGAGGATACAGCACTGTGCTGAGAGTTATTGTAAGAAGTGAGGATACAGCACTGTGCTGCGGATTATTGTAAGACGTGAGGATACAGCATTGTGGTGAGCGTTATTGTAAGAAGTGAGGATACAGCACTGTGCTGAGGGTTATTGTAAGAGGTGGGGAGACAATACTATGCTGAGGGTTATTGTAAGAGGTGAGGATACAGCACTGTGCTGAGAGTTATTGTAAGAGGTGAGGATACAGCACTGAGCTGAGGGTTATTGTAAGAGGTGAGGATACAGCACTGTGCTGAGGGTTATTGTAAGAAGTGAGGATACAGCACTGTGCTGCGGATTATTGTAAGAGGTGCGGATACAGCACTGTGCTGAGGGTTATTGTAAGAGGTGAGGATACAGCACTCTGCTGAGGGTTATTGTAAGAATTGAGGATACAGCACTGTGCTGAGGGTTATTGTAAGAGGTGAGGATACAGCAGTGTGCTGCGGATTATTGTAAGAGGTGAGGATACAGCACTGACCTGAGGGTTACTGTAATAGGTGAGGATACAGCACTGTGCTGAGAGTTATTGTAAGTGGTGAGTATACAGCACTGTGCTGAGGGTTGTTGTCAGAGGTGAGGAGACAATACTATGCTGAGGGTTATTGTAAGAGGTGAGGATACAGCACTGTGCTGAGAGTTATTGTAAGAGGTAAGAATTCAGCACGATGCTGAGGGTTATTGTAAGAGGTGAGGATACAGCACTGTGCTGAGAGTTATTGTAAATGGTGAGGATACAGCACTGTGCTGAGGGTCATTGTAAGAGGTGAGGATACAGCACTGTGCTGAGGTTTATCGTAAGAGGTGAGGATACAGCACTCTGCTGAGGGTTACTGTAAGAGGTGAGGATACAGCACTGTGCTGAGAGTTATTGTAAGAGGTGTGGATACAGCACTGTGCTGAGGGTTATTGTAAGAAGAGAGGATACAGCACTGTGCTGCGGATTATTGTGAGACGTGAGGATACAGCATTGTGGTGAGCGTTATTGTAAGAAGTGAGGATACAGCACTGTGCTGAGGGTTATTGTAAGAGGTGGGGAGACAATACTATGCTGAGGGTTATTGTAAGAGGTGAGGATACAGCACTGTGCTGAGGGTTACTGTAAGAGGTGAGGATACAGCACACTGCTGAGGGTTATTGTAAAGGTGAGGATACAGCACTGTGCTGAGGGTTACTGTAAGAGGTGAGGATACATCACTGTGCTCAGGTTTATTGTAAGAGGTGAGGATACAGCACTGTGCTGAGGGTTATTGTAAGAGGTGAGGATGCAGCACGATGCTGAGGGTTATTGTAAGAGGTGAGGATACAGCACTGTGCTGAGGGTTACTGTAAGAGGTGAGGATACAGCACTGTGCTGAGGGTTACTGTAAGAGGTGAGGATACATCACTGTGCTGAGGGTTATTGTAAGAGGAGAGGATACAGCATTATGCTGAGGGTTACTGTAAGAGGTGAGGATACAGCACGATGCTGAGTGTTAATGTAAGAGGTGTGGATACAGCACTGAGCTGAGAGTTATTGTTAGAGGTGAGGATACAGCACTGTGCTGAGAGTTATTGTAAGAGGTGAGGTTACAGCACTGAGCTGAGGGTTATTGTAAGAGGTGAGGATACAGGACTGTGCTGAGGGTTATTGTAAGATTTGAGGATACAGCACTGTGCTGCGGATTATTGTAAGAGGTGCGGATACAGCACTGTGCTGAGGGTTATTGTAAGAGGTGAGGATACAGCACTGTGCTGAGGGTTATTGTAAGAAGTGAGGATACAGCACTGTGCTGAGGGTTATTGTAAGAGGTGAGGATACAGCACTGTGCTGCGGATTATTGTAAGAGGTGAGGATACAGCACTGAGCTGAGGGTTACTGTAAGAGGTGAGGATAAAGCACTGTGCTGAGAGTTATTGTAAGAGGTGATGATACAGCACTGTGCTGAGGGTTATTGTCAGAGGTGAGGAGACAATACTATGCTGAGGGTTATTGTAAGAGGTGAGGATACAGCACTGTGCTGAGAGTTATTGTAAGAGGTGAGGATTCAGCACGATGCTGAGGGTTATTGTAAGAGGTGAGGATACAGCACTGTGCTGAGAGTTATTGTAAATGGTGAGGATACAGCACTCTGCTGAGGGTTACTGTAAGAGGTGAGGATACAGCACTGTGCTGAGAGTTATGGTAAGAGGTGTGGATACAGCACTATGCTGAGGGTTATTGTAAGAGGTGAAGCTACAACACTGTGCTGAGGGTTATTGTAAGAAGTGAGGATACGGCACTGTGCTGAGGGTTATTGTAAGAGGTGAGGATACATCACTGAGCTGAGAGTTATGGTAAGAGGTGTGGATAGAGCACTGTGCTGAGGGTTATTGTAAGAGGTGAGGCTACAACACTGTGCTGAGGGTTATTGTAAGAAGTGAGGATACAGCACTGTGCTGAGGGTTATTGTAAGAGGTGAGCATACAGCACTGAGCTGAGAGTTATTGTAAGAGGTGAGGATACAGCACTGTGCTGAGGGTTATTGTAAGAGGTGAGGATACAGCACTGAGCTGAGAGTTATTGTAAGAGGTGAGGATACAGCACTGAGCTGAGAGTTCTTGTAAGAGGTGAGGATACAGCACTGTGCAGAGAGTTATTGTAAGAGGTGAGGATACAGCACTGTGCTGAGGGTTATTGTAAGATGTGAGGATACAGCACTGTGCTGAGTGTTATTGTAAGAGGTGAGGATACAGCACTGTGCTGAGGGTTATTGTAAGACGTGAGGATACAGCACTGTGCTGAGAGTTATTGTAAGAGGTGAGGATACAGCACTGTGCTGAGAGTTATTGTAAGAGGTGAGGATTCAGCACGATGCTGAGGGTTATTGTAAGAGGTGAGGATACAGCACTGTGCTGAGGGTTATTGTAAGAAGTGAGGATACAGCACTGTGCTGAGAGTTATTGTAAGAGGTGAGGATACAGCACTGTGCTGAGAGTTATTGTAAGAGGTGAGGATACAGCACTGTGCTGAGGGTTATTGTAAGAGGTGAGGATACAACACTGTGCTGAGAGTTATTGTAAGAGGTGAGGATACAGCACTGTGCTGAGGTTTACTGTAAGAGTTGAGGATACAGCACTGTGCTGAGGTTTATTGTAAGAGGTGAGGATACAGCACTGTGCTGAGGGTTATTGTAAGAGGTGAGGATACAGCACTGTGCTGAGGGTTATTGTAAGAGGTGAGGATACAGCACTGTGCTGAGAGTTATTGTAAGAGGTGAGGATACAGCACTGTGCTGAGAGTTATTGTAAGAGGTGAGGAGACAGCACTGTGCTGAGAGTTATTGTAAGAGGTGAGGATACAGCACTGTGCTGAGGGTTACTGTAAGAGGTGAGGATACAGCACTGTGCTGAGAGTTATGGTAAGAGGTGTGGATACAGCACTGTGCTGAGGGTTATTGTAAGAGGTGAGGCTACAGCACTGTGCTGAGGGTTATTGTAAGAGGTGAGGATACAGCACTGTGCTGAGGGTTATTGTAAGAGGTGAGGATACAGCACTGAGCTGAGAGTTATGGTAAGAGGTGTGGATACAGCACTGTGCTGAGGGTTATTGTAAGAGGTGAGGCTACAGCACTGTGCTGAGGGTTATTGTAAGAGGTGAGGATACAGCACTGTGCTGAGGGTTATTGTAAGAGGTGAGGATACAGCACTGTGCTGAGAGTTATTGTAAGAGGTGAGGATACAGCACTGTGCTGAGGGTTATTGTAAGAGGTGAGGATACAGCACTGAGCTGAGAGTTATTGTAAGAGGTGAGGATACAGCACTGTGCTGAGAGTTATTGTAAGAGGTGAGGATACAGCACTGTGCTGAGAGTTATTGTAAGAGGTGAGGATACAGCACTGTGCTGAGGGTTATTGTAAGAGGTGAGGATACAGCACTGTGCTGAGGGTTATTGTAAGAGGTGAGGATACAGCACTGTGCTGAGGGTTATTGTAAGAGGTGAGGATACAGCACTGTGCTGAGGGTTATTGTAAGAGGTGAGGATACAGCACTGTGCTGAGAGTTATTGTAAGAGGTGAGGATACAGCACTGTGCTGAGAGTTATTGTAAGAGGTGAGGATACAGCACTGTGCTGAGGGTTATTGTAAGAGGTGAGGATACAGCACTGTGCTGAGAGTTATTGTAAGAGGTGAGGATACAGCACTGTGCTGAGTGTTATTGTAAGAGGTGAGGATACAGCACTGTGCTAAGAGTTATTGTAAGAAGTGAGGATACAGCAATGTGCTGAGAGTTATTGTAAGAGGTGAGGATACAGCACTGTGCTGAGGGTTATTGTAAGAGGTGAGGATACAGCACTGTGCTGAGAGTTATTGTAAGAGGTGAGGATACAGCACTGTGCTGAGGGTTATTGTAAGAGGTGAGGATACAGCACTGTGCTGAGGTTTATTGTAAGAGGTGAGGATACAGCACTGTGCTGAGGGTTATTGTAAGAGGTGAGGATACAGCACTGTGCTGAGGGTTATTGTAAGAGGTGAGGATACAGCACTGTGCTGAGGGTTATTGTAAGAGGTGAGGATACAGCACTGTGCTGAGAGTTATTGTAAGAGGTGAGGATACAGCACTGTGCTGAGAGTTATTGTAAGAGGTGAGGATACAGCACTGTGCTGAGGGTTATTGTAAGAGGTGAGGATACAGCACTGTGCTGAGAGTTATTGTAAGAGGTGAGGATACAGCACTGTGCTGAGGGTTATTGTAAGAGGTGAGGATACAGCACTGTGCTGAGGGTTATTGTAAGAGGTGAGGATACAGCACTGTGCTGAGAGTTATTGTAAGAGGTGAGGATACAGCACTGTGCTGAGGTTATTGTAAGAGGTGAGGATACAGCACTGTGCTGAGAGTTATTGTAAGAGGTGAGGATACAGCACTGTGCTGAGAGTTATTGTAAGAGGTGAGGATACAGCACTGTGCTGAGGCTTACTGTAAGAGGTGAGGATACAGCACTGTGCTGAGGGTTATTGTAAGAGGTGAGGATACAGCACTGTGCTGAGAGTTATTGTAAGAGGTGAGGATACAGCACTGTGCTGAGGGTTATTGTAAGAGGTGAGGATACAGCACTGTGCTGAGAGTTATTGTAAGAGGTGAGGATACAGCAGTGTGCTGAGGATTATTGTAAGAGGTGAGGATACAGCACTGTGCTGAGGTTATTGTAAGAGGTGAGGATACAGCACTGTGCTGAGAGTTATTGTAAGAGGTGAGGATACAGCACTGTGCTGAGGTTATTGTAAGAGGTGAGGATACAGCACTGTGCTGAGCGTTATTGTAAGAGGTGAGGATACAGCACTGTGCTGAGGGGTTATTGTAAGAGGTGAGGAGACAGCACTATGCTGAGGGTTATTGTAAGAGGTGAGGATACAGCACTGTGCTGAGGGTTATTGTAAGAGGTGAGGATACAGCACTGTGCTGAGGGTTATTGTAAGAGGTGAGGATACAGCACTGTGCTGAGGGTTATTGTAAGAGGTGAGGATACAGCACTGTGCTGAGGTTATTGTAAGAGGTGAGGATACAGCACTGTGCTGAGGGTTATTGTAAGAGGTGAGGATACAGCACTGTGCTGAGGGTTATTGTAAGAGGTGAGGATACAGCACTGTGCTGAGGGTTATTGTAAGAGGTGAGGATACAGCACTGTGCTGAGGTTATTGTAAGAGGTGAGGATACAGCACTGTGCTGAGAGTTATTGTAAGAGGTGAGGATACAGCACTGTGCTGAGGGTTATTGTAAGAGGTGAGGATACAGCACTGTGCTGAGGGTTATTGTAAGAGGTGAGGATACAGCACTGTGCTGAGGGTTATTGTAAGAGGTGAGGATACAGCACTGTGCTGAGGGTTATTGTAAGAGGTGGGGAGACAATACTATGCTGAGGGTTATTGTAAGAGGTGAGGATACAGCACTGTGCTGAGGGTTACTGTAAGAGGTGAGGATACAGCACTCTGCTGAGGGTTACTGTAAGAGGTGAGGATACAGCACTGTGCTGAGAGTTATTGTAAGAGGTGAGGATACAGCACTGTGCTGAGGGTTTTTGTAAGAGGTGAGGATACAGCACTGTGCTGAGGGTTATTGTAAGAGGTGAGGATACAGCACTGTGCTGAGGGTTACTGTAAGAGGTGAGGATACAGCACTGTGCTGAGGGTTATTGTAAGAGGTGAGGATACAGCACTGTGCTGAGGTTTATTGTAAGAGGTGAGGATACAGCACTGTGCTGCGGATTATTGTAAGAGGTTAGGATACAGCACTGAGCTGAGGGTTACTGTAAGAGGTGAGGATACAGCACTGTGCTGAGGGTTATTGTAAGAGGTGAGGATACAGCACTGTGCTGAGGGTTATTGTAAGAGGTGAGGAGACATCACTATGCTGAGGGTTAATGTAAGAGGTGAGGATACAGCACTGTGCTGAGAGTTATTGTAAGAGGTGAGGATACAGCACTGATGCTGAGGTTATTGTAAGAGGTGAGGATACAGCACTGTGCTGAGAGTTATTGTAAGAGGTGAGGATACAGCACTGTGCTGAGGGTTATTGTAAGAGGTGAGGATACAGCACTGTGCTGAGGTTAATCGTAAGAGGTGAGGATACAGCACTCTGCTGAGGGTTACTGTAAGAGGTGAGGATACAGCACTGTGCTGAGAGTTATTGTAAGAGGTGAGGATACAGCACTGTGCTGAGGGTTATTGTAAGAGGTGAGGATACAGCACTGTGCTGCGGATTATTGTAAGAGGTGAGGATACAGCACTGTGCTGAGCGTTATTGTAAGAAGTGAGGATACAGCACTGTGCTGAGAGTTATTGTAAGAGGTGAGGATACAGCACTGTGCTGAGAGTTATTGTAAGAGGTGAGGAGACAATACTATGCTGAGGTTATTGTAAGAAGTGAGGATACAGCACTGTGCTGAGGGTTACTGTAAGAGGTGAGGATACAGCACTGTGCTGAGGTTTATTGTAAGAGTTGAGGATACAGCACTGTGCCGAGGGTTATTGTAAGAAGGTGAGGATACAGCACTGTGCTGAGGGTTATTGTAAGAGGTGAGGATACAGCACTGTGCTGAGAGTTATTGTAAGAGGTGAGGATACAGCACTGTGCTGAGGGTTATTGTAAGAGGTGAGGATACAGCACTGTGCTGAGGGTTATTGTAAGAGGTGAGGATACAGCACTGTGCTGAGAGGTTATTGTAAGAGGTGAGGATACAGCACTGTGCTGAGGGTTATTGTAAGAGGTGAGGATACAGCACTGTGCTGAGAGTTATTGTAAGAGGTGAGGATACAGCACTGTGCTGAGGGTTATTGTAAGAGGTGAGGATACATCACTGTGCTGAGGGTTATTGTAAGAGGTGAGGATACAGCACTGTGCTGAGGGTTATTGTAAGAGGTGAGGATACAGCACTGTGCTGAGGGTTATTGTAAGAGGTGAGGATACAGCACTGTGCTGAGGGTTATTGTAAGAGGTGAGGATACAGCACTGTGCTGAGGGTTATTGTAAGAGGTGAGGATACAGCACTGTGCTGAGGGTTATTGTAAGAGGTGAGGATACAGCACTGTGCTGAGAGTTATTGTAAGAGGTGAGGATACAGCACTGTGCTGAGGGTTATTGTAAGAGGTGAGGATACAGCACTGTGCTGAGAGTTATTGTAAGAGGTGAGGATACAGCACTGTGCTGAGGGTTATTGTAAGAGGTGAGGATACAGCACTGTGCTGAGGGTTATTGTAAGAGGTGAGGATACAGCACTGTGCTGAGGGTTATTGTAAGAGGTGAGGATACAGCACTGTGCTGAGGGTTATTGTAAGAGGTGAGGATACAGCACTGTGCTGAGAGTTATTGTAAGAGGTGAGGATACAGCACTGTGCTGAGGTTATTGTAAGAGGTGAGGATACAGCACTGTGCTGAGGGTTATTGTAAGAGGTGAGGATACAGCACTGTGCTGAGGGTTATTGTAAGAGGTGAGGATACAGCACTGTGCTGAGAGTTATTGTAAGAGGTGAGGATACAGCACTGTGCTGAGAGTTATTGTAAGAGGTGAGGATACAGCACTGTGCTGAGGGTTATTGTAAGAGGTGAGGATACAGCACTGTGCTGAGGGTTATTGTAAGAAGGTGAGGATACAGCACTGTGCTGAGAGTTATTGTAAGAGGTGAGGATACAGCACTGTGCTGAGAGTTATTGTAAGAGGTGAGGATACAGCACTATGCTGAGGGTTATTGTAAGAGGTGAGGATACAGCACTGTGCTGAGGGTTATTGTAAGATGTGAGGATACAGCACTGTGCTGAGAGTTATTGTAAGAGGTGAGGATACAGCACTGTGCTGAGAGTTATTATAAGAGGTGAGGATACAGCACTGTGCTGAGGGTTATTGTAAGAGGTGAGGATACAGCATTGTGCTGAGGGTTATTTTAAGAGGTGAGGATACAGCACTGTGCTGAGAGTTATTGTAAGAGGTGAGGATACAGCACTGTGCTGAGAGTTATTGTAAGAGGTGAGGATAGAGCACTGTGCTGAGGGTTATTGTAAGAGGTGAGGATACAGCACTGTGCTGAGGGTTATTGTAAGAGGTGAGGATACAGCACTGTGCTGAGAGTTATTGTAAGAGGTGAGGATACAGCACTGTGCTGAGGGTTATTGTAAGAGGTGAGGATACAGCACTGTGCTGAGGTTATTGTAAGAGGTGAGGATACAGCACTGTGCTGAGGGTTATTGTAAGAGGTGAGGATACAGCACTGTGCTGAGAGTTATTGTAAGAAGTGAGGATACAGCACTGTGCTGAGGGTTATTGTAAGAGGTGAGGATACAGCACTGTGCTGAGAGTTATTGTAAGAGGTGTGGATACAGCACTGTGCTGAGGGTTATTGTAAGAGGTGAGGATACAGCACTGTGCTGAGAGTTATTGTAAGAGGTGAGGATACAGCACTGTGCTGAGGGTTATTGTAAGAGGTGAGGATACAGCACTGTGCTGAGGGTTATTGTAAGAGGTGAGGATACAGCACTGTGCTGAGGGTTATTGTAAGAGGTGAGGATACAGCACTGTGCTGAGAGTTATTGTAAGAGGTGAGGATACAGCACTGTGCTGAGGGTTATTGTAAGAGGTGAGGATACAGCACTGTGCTGAGGGTTATTGTAAGAGGTGAGGATACAGCACTGAGCTGAGGGTTATTGTAAGAGGTGAGGATACAGCACTGTGCTGAGAGTTATTGTAAGAGGTGAGGATACAGCACTGTGCTGAGAGTTATTGTAAGAGGTGAGGATACAGCACTGTGCTGAGGGTTATTGTAAGAGGTGAGGATACAGCACTGTGCTGAGGGTTATTGTAAGAGGTGAGGATACAGCACTGTGCTGAGAGTTATTGTAAGAGGTGAGGATACAGCACTGTGCTGAGAGTTATTGTAAGAGGTGAGGATACAGCACTGTGCTGAGAGTTATTGTAAGAGGTGAGGATACAGCACTGTGCTGAGGTTTATTGTAAGAGGTGAGGATACAGCACTGTGCTGAGAGTTATTGTAAGAGGTGAGGATACAGCACTGTGCTGAGAGTTATTGTAAGAGGTGAGGATACAGCACTGTTCTGAGACTTATTGTAAGAGGTGAGGATACAGCACTGTGCTGAGGTTTATTGTAAGAGGTGAGGATACAGCACTGTGCTGAGAGTTATTGTAAGAGGTGAGGATACAGCACTGTGCTGAGGTTATTGTAAGAGGTGAGGATACAGCACTGTGCTGAGGTTATTGTAAGAGGTGAGGATACAGCACTGTGCTGAGGGTTATTGTAAGAGGTGAGGATACAGCACTGTGCTGAGGGTTATTGTAAGAGGTGAGGATACAGCACTGTGCTGAGGTTATTGTAAGAGGTGAGGATACAGCACTGTGCTGAGAGTTATTGTAAGAGGTGAGGATACAGCACTGTGCTGAGGGTTACTGTAAGAGGTGAGGATACAGCACTGTGCTGAGAGTTATTGTAAGAGGTGAGGATACAGCACTGTGCTGAGGGTTATTGTAAGAGGTGAGGATACAGCACTGTGCTGAGGGTTATTGTAAGAGGTGAGGATACAGCACTGTGCTGAGGGTTATTGTAAGAGGTGAGGATACAGCACTGTGCTGAGGGTTATTGTAAGAGGTGAGGATACAGCACTGTGCTGAGGGTTACTGTAAGAGGTGAGGATACATCACTGTGCTGAGAGTTATCGTAAGAGGTGTGGATACAGCACTGTGCTGAGAGTTATTGTAAGAGGTGAGGATACAGCACTGTGCTGAGGATTATTGTAAGAGGTGAGGATACAGCACTGTGCTGAGGGTTATTGTAAGAGGTGAGGATACAGCACTGTGCTGAGAGTTATTGTAAGAGGTGAGGATACAGCACTGTGCTGAGAGTTATTGTAAGAGGTGAGGATACAGCACTGTGCTGAGGGTTATTGTAAGAGGTGAGGATACAGCACTGTGCTGAGAGTTATTGTAAGAGGTGAGGATATAGCACTGTGCTGAGGTTATTGTAAGAGGTGAGGATACAGCACTGTGCTGAGGTTATTGTAAGAGGTGAGGATACAGCACTGTGCTGAGAGTTATTGTAAGAGGTGAGGATACAGCACTGTGCTGAGGGTTATTGTAAGAGTGAGGATACAGCACTGTGCTGAGGTTATTGTAAGAGGTGAGGATACAGCACTGTGCTGAGGTTATTGTAAGAGGTGAGGATACAGCACTGTGCTGAGGGTTATTGTAAGAGGTGAGGATACAGCACTGTGCTGAGGGTTATTGTAAGAGGTGAGGATACAGCACTGTGCTGAGAGTTATTGTAAGAGGTGAGGATACAGCACTGTGCTGAGGAGTTATTGTAAGAGTGAGGATACAGCACTGTGGCTGAGAGTTATGGTAAAAGGTGTGGATACAGCACTGTGCTGAGGGTTATTGTAAGAGGTGAGGATACAGCACTGTGCTGAGGGTTATTGTAAGAGGTGAGGATACAGCACTGTGCTGAGGGTTATTGTAAGAGCTGAGGATACAGCATTATGCTGAGCGTTATTGTAAGAGGTGTGGATACAGCACGATGCTGAGGGTTATTGTAAGAGGTGAGGATACAGAACTGTGCTGAGGGTTATTGTAAGAGGTGAGGATACAGCACTGTGCTGCGGGTTACTGTAAGAGGTGAGGATACAGCACTGCGCTGAGAGTTATTGTAAGAGGTGAGGATACAGCACTGTGCTGAGAGTTATTGTAAGAGGTGAGGATACAGCATGATTCTGAGAGTTATTGTAAAAGGTGAGGATACAGCACTGTGCTGAGAGTTTTGGTAAAAGGTGTGGATACAGCACTGTGCTGAGGTTACTGTAAGAGGTGAGGATACAGCACTGTGCTGAGGGTTATTGTAAGAGGTGAGGATACAGCACTGTGCTGAGGGTTATTGTAAGAGTTAGGATACAGCACTGTGATGAGGGTTATTGTAAGAGGTGAGGATACAGCACTGTGCTAAGGGTTATTGTAAGAGGTAAGGATACAGCACTGTGCTGATTGTTATTGTAAGAGGTGAGGATATAGCACTGTGCTGAGGGTTATTGTAAGAGGTGAGGATACATCACTGTGCTGAGGGTTATTGTAAGAGGTGAGGATACAGCACTGTGCTGAGAGGTTATTGTAAGAGGTGAGGATACAGCACTGTGCTGAGAGTTATTGCAAGAGGTGAGGATACAGCACTGTGCTGAGGGTTATTGTAAGAGGTGAGGATACAGCACTGTGCTGAGGGTTATTGTAAGAGGTGAGGATACAGCACTGTGCTGAGGGTTATTGTAAGAGGTGAGGATACAGCACTGTGCTGAGGGTTATTGTAAGAGGTGAGGATACAGCACTGTGCTGAGAGTTATTGTAAGAGGTGAGGATACAGCACTGTGCTGAGAGTTATTGTAAGAGGTGAGGATACAGCACTGTGCTGAGGGTTATTATAAGAGGTGAGGATACAGCACTGTGCTGAGAGTTATTGTAAGAGGTGAGGATACAGCACTGTGCTGAGGTTATTGTAAGAGTGAGGATACAGCACTGTGCTGAGGTTATTGTAAGATGTGAGGATACAGCACTGTGCTGAGAGTTATTGTAAGAAGTGAGGATACAGCACTGTGCTGAGGGTTACTGTAAGAGGTGAGGATACAGCACTGTGCATGGTTTATTGTAAGAGGTGAGGATACAGCACTGTGCTGAGAGTTATTGTAAGAGGTGAGGATACAGCACTGTGCTGAGAGTTATTGTAAGAGGTGAGGATACAGCACTGTGCTGAGGGTTATTGTAAGAAGTGAGGATACAGCACTGTGCTGAGGGTTATTGTAAGAGGTGAGGATACAGCACTGTGCTGAGGGTTATTGTAAGAGGTGAGGATACAGCACTGTGCTGAGGGTTATTGTAAGAGGTGAGGATACAGCACTGTGCTGCGGATTATTGTAAGAGGTGAGGATAAAGCAACTGTGCTGAGATTTATTGTAAGAGGTGAGGATACAGCACTGTGCTGAGGGTTATTGTCAGAGGTGAGGATACATCCATGGCTGAGGGTTATTGTAAGAGGTGAGGATACAGCACTGTGCTGAGAGTTATTGTAAGAGGTGAGGATACAGCACTGATGCTGAGGGTTATTGTAAGAGGTGAGGATACAGCACTGTGCTGAGAGTTATTGTAAAAGGTGAGGATACAGCACTGTGCTGAGGGTTATTGTAAGACGTGAGGATACAGCACTGTGCTGAGGTTTATCGTAAGAGGTGAGGATACAGCACTGTGCTGAGGGTTATTGTAAGAGGTGAGGATACAGCACTGTGCTGAGGGTTATTGTAAGAGGTGAGGATACAGCACTGTGCTGAGGGTTATTGTAAGAGGTGAGGATACAGCACTGTGCTGAGGGTTATTGTAAGAGGTGAGGATACAGCACTGTGCTGAGGGTTATTGTAAGAGGTGAGGATACAGCACTGTGCTGAGGGTTATTGTAAGAGGTGAGGATACAGCACTGTGCTGAGGGTTATTGTAAGAGGTGAGGATACAGCACTGTGCTGAGGGTTATTGTAAGAGGTGAGGATACAGCACTGTGCTGAGGGTTATTGTAAGAGGTGAGGATACAGCACTGTGCTGAGGTTATTGTAAGAGGTGAGGATACAGCACTGTGCTGAGGGTTATTGTAAGAGGTGAGGATACAGCACTGTGCTGAGAGTTATTGTAAGAGGTGAGGATACAGCACTGTGCTGAGGGTTATTGTAAGAGGTGAGGATACAGCACTGTGCTGAGGGTTATTGTAAGAGGTGAGGATACAGCACTGTGCTGAGGGTTATTGTAAGAGGTGAGGATACAGCACTGTGCTGAGGGTTATTGTAAGAGGTGAGGATACAGCACTGTGCTGAGGGTTATTGTAAGAGGTGAGGATACAGCACTGTGCTGAGGGTTATTGTAAGAGGTGAGGATACAGCACTGTGCTGAGGGTTATTGTAAGAGGTGAGGATACAGCACTGTGCTGAGGTTATTGTAAGAGGTGAGGATACAGCACTGTGCTGAGGTTATTGTAAGAGGTGAGGATACAGCACTGTGCTGAGGGTTATTGTAAGAGGTGAGGATACAGCACTGTGCTGAGGTTATTGTAAGAGGTGAGGATACAGCACTGTGCTGAGGGTTATTGTAAGAGGTGAGGATACAGCACTGTGCTGAGGGTTATTGTAAGAGGTGAGGATACAGCACTGTGCTGAGGGTTATTGTAAGAGGTGAGGATACAGCACTGTGCTGAGGTTATTGTAAGAGGTGAGGATACAGCACTGTGCTGAGGGTTATTGTAAGAGGTGAGGATACAGCACTGTGCTGAGGGTTATTGTAAGAGGTGAGGATACAGCACTGTGCTGAGGGTTATTGTAAGAGGTGAGGATACAGCACTGTGCTGAGGGTTATTGTAAGAGGTGAGGATACAGCACTGTGCTGAGGGTTATTGTAAGAGGTGAGGATACAGCACTGTGCTGAGGGTTATTGTAAGAGGTGAGGATACAGCACTGTGCTGAGGTTATTGTAAGAGGTGAGGATACAGCACTGTGCTGAGGGTTATTGTAAGAGGTGAGGATACAGCACTGTGCTGAGGGTTATTGTAAGAGGTGAGGATACAGCACTGTGCTGAGAGTTATTGTAAGAGGTGAGGATACAGCACTGTGCTGAGGGTTATTGTAAGAGGTGAGGATACAGCACTGTGCTGAGGTTATTGTAAGAGGTGAGGATACAGCACTGTGCTGAGGGTTATTGTAAGAGGTGAGGATACAGCACTGTGCTGAGGGTTATTGTAAGAGGTGAGGATACAGCACTGTGCTGAGGGTTATTGTAAGAGGTGAGGATACAGCACTGTGCTGAGGGTTATTGTAAGAGGTGAGGATACAGCACTGTGCTGAGGGTTATTGTAAGAGGTGAGGATACAGCACTGTGCTGAGGGTTATTGTAAGAGGTGAGGATACAGCACTGTGCTGAGGGTTATTGTAAGAGGTGAGGATACAGCACTGTGCTGAGGGTTATTGTAAGAGGTGAGGATACAGCACTGTGCTGAGGGTTATTGTAAGAGGTGAGGATACAGCACTGTGCTGAGGGTTATTGTAAGAGGTGAGGATACAGCACTGTGCTGAGGGTTATTGTAAGAGGTGAGGATACAGCACTGTGCTGAGGTTATTGTAAGAGGTGAGGATACAGCACTGTGCTGAGGGTTATTGTAAGAGGTGAGGATACAGCACTGTGCTGAGGGTTATTGTAAGAGGTGAGGATACAGCACTGTGCTGAGGGTTATTGTAAGAGGTGAGGATACAGCACTGTGCTGAGGGTTATTGTAAGAGGTGAGGATACAGCACTGTGCTGAGGGTTATTGTAAGAGGTGAGGATACAGCACTGTGCTGAGGGTTATTGTAAGAGGTGAGGATACAGCACTGTGCTGAGGGTTATTGTAAGAGGTGAGGATACAGCACTGTGCTGAGGGTTATTGTAAGAGGTGAGGATACAGCACTGTGCTGAGGTTATTGTAAGAGGTGAGGATACAGCACTGTGCTGAGGTTATTGTAAGAGGTGAGGATACAGCACTGTGCTGAGGGTTATTGTAAGAGGTGAGGATACAGCACTGTGCTGAGGGTTATTGTAAGAGGTGAGGATACAGCACTGTGCTGAGGGTTATTGTAAGAGGTGAGGATACAGCACTGTGCTGAGGGTTATTGTAAGAGGTGAGGATACAGCACTGTGCTGAGGGTTATTGTAAGAGGTGAGGATACAGCACTGTGCTGAGGGTTATTGTAAGAGGTGAGGATACAGCACTGTGCTGAGGGTTATTGTAAGAGGTGAGGATACAGCACTGTGCTGAGGGTTATTGTAAGAGGTGAGGATACAGCACTGTGCTGAGGGTTATTGTAAGAGGTGAGGATACAGCACTGTGCTGAGGGTTATTGTAAGAGGTGAGGATACAGCACTGTGCTGAGGGTTATTGTAAGAGGTGAGGATACAGCACTGTGCTGAGGTTATTGTAAGAGGTGAGGATACAGCACTGTGCTGAGGGTTATTGTAAGAGGTGAGGATACAGCACTGTGCTGAGGGTTATTGTAAGAGGTGAGGATACAGCACTGTGCTGAGGGTTATTGTAAGAGGTGAGGATACAGCACTGTGCTGAGGGTTATTGTAAGAGGTGAGGATACAGCACTGTGCTGAGGGTTATTGTAAGAGGTGAGGATACAGCACTGTGCTGAGGGTTATTGTAAGAGGTGAGGATACAGCACTGTGCTGAGGGTTATTGTAAGAGGTGAGGATACAGCACTGTGCTGAGGGTTATTGTAAGAGGTGAGGATACAGCACTGTGCTGAGGGTTATTGTAAGAGGTGAGGATACAGCACTGTGCTGAGGGTTATTGTAAGAGGTGAGGATACAGCACTGTGCTGAGGGTTATTGTAAGAGGTGAGGATACAGCACTGTGCTGAGGGTTATTGTAAGAGGTGAGGATACAGCACTGTGCTGAGGGTTATTGTAAGAGGTGAGGATACAGCACTGTGCTGAGGGTTATTGTAAGAGGTGAGGATACAGCACTGTGCTGAGGGTTATTGTAAGAGGTGAGGATACAGCACTGTGCTGAGGGTTATTGTAAGAGGTGAGGATACAGCACTGTGCTGAGGGTTATTGTAAGAGGTGAGGATACAGCACTGTGCTGAGGGTTATTGTAAGAGGTGAGGATACAGCACTGTGCTGAGGGTTATTGTAAGAGGTGAGGATACAGCACTGTGCTGAGGGTTATTGTAAGAGGTGAGGATACAGCACTGTGCTGAGGGTTATTGTAAGAGGTGAGGATACAGCACTGTGCTGAGGGTTATTGTAAGAGGTGAGGATACAGCACTGTGCTGAGGTTATTGTAAGAGGTGAGGATACAGCACTGTGCTGAGGGTTATTGTAAGAGGTGAGGATACAGCACTGTGCTGAGGGTTATTGTAAGAGGTGAGGATACAGCACTGTGCTGAGGGTTATTGTAAGAGGTGAGGATACAGCACTGTGCTGAGGGTTATTGTAAGAGGTGAGGATACAGCACTGTGCTGAGGGTTATTGTAAGAGGTGAGGATACAGCACTGTGCTGAGGGTTATTGTAAGAGGTGAGGATACAGCACTGTGCTGAGGGTTATTGTAAGAGGTGAGGATACAGCACTGTGCTGAGGGTTATTGTAAGAGGTGAGGATACAGCACTGTGCTGAGGGTTATTGTAAGAGGTGAGGATACAGCACTGTGCTGAGGTTATTGTAAGAGGTGAGGATACAGCACTGTGCTGAGGGTTATTGTAAGAGGTGAGGATACAGCACTGTGCTGAGGGTTATTGTAAGAGGTGAGGATACAGCACTGTGCTGAGGGTTATTGTAAGAGGTGAGGATACAGCACTGTGCTGAGGGTTATTGTAAGAGGTGAGGATACAGCACTGTGCTGAGGGTTATTGTAAGAGGTGAGGATACAGCACTGTGCTGAGGGTTATTGTAAGAGGTGAGGATACAGCACTGTGCTGAGGGTTATTGTAAGAGGTGAGGATACAGCACTGTGCTGAGGGTTATTGTAAGAGGTGAGGATACAGCACTGTGCTGAGGGTTATTGTAAGAGGTGAGGATACAGCACTGTGCTGAGGGTTATTGTAAGAGGTGAGGATACAGCACTGTGCTGAGGGTTATTGTAAGAGGTGAGGATACAGCACTGTGCTGAGGGTTATTGTAAGAGGTGAGGATACAGCACTGTGCTGAGGGTTATTGTAAGAGGTGAGGATACAGCACTGTGCTGAGGGTTATTGTAAGAGGTGAGGATACAGCACTGTGCTGAGGGTTATTGTAAGAGGTGAGGATACAGCACTGTGCTGAGGGTTATTGTAAGAGGTGAGGATACAGCACTGTGCTGAGGGTTATTGTAAGAGGTGAGGATACAGCACTGTGCTGAGGGTTATTGTAAGAGGTGAGGATACAGCACTGTGCTGAGGGTTATTGTAAGAGGTGAGGATACAGCACTGTGCTGAGGGTTATTGTAAGAGGTGAGGATACAGCACTGTGCTGAGGGTTATTGTAAGAGGTGAGGATACAGCACTGTGCTGAGGGTTATTGTAAGAGGTGAGGATACAGCACTGTGCTGAGGGTTATTGTAAGAGGTGAGGATACAGCACTGTGCTGAGGGTTATTGTAAGAGGTGAGGATACAGCACTGTGCTGAGGGTTATTGTAAGAGGTGAGGATACAGCACTGTGCTGAGGTTATTGTAAGAGGTGAGGATACAGCACTGTGCTGAGAGTTATTGTAAGAGGTGAGGATACAGCACTGTGCTGAGGGTTATTGTAAGAGGTGAGGATACAGCACTGTGCTGAGGGTTATTGTAAGAGGTGAGGATACAGCACTGTGCTGAGGTTATTGTAAGAGGTGAGGATACAGCACTGTGCTGAGGGTTATTGTAAGAGGTGAGGATACAGCACTGTGCTGAGGGTTATTGTAAGAGGTGAGGATACAGCACTGTGCTGAGGGTTATTGTAAGAGGTGAGGATACAGCACTGTGCTGAGGGTTATTGTAAGAGGTGAGGATACAGCACTGTGCTGAGGGTTATTGTAAGAGGTGAGGATACAGCACTGTGCTGAGGGTTATTGTAAGAGGTGAGGATACAGCACTGTGCTGAGGGTTATTGTAAGAGGTGAGGATACAGCACTGTGCTGAGGGTTATTGTAAGAGGTGAGGATACAGCACTGTGCTGAGGGTTATTGTAAGAGGTGAGGATACAGCACTGTGCTGAGGGTTATTGTAAGAGGTGAGGATACAGCACTGTGCTGAGGGTTATTGTAAGAGGTGAGGATACAGCACTGTGCTGAGGGTTATTGTAAGAGGTGAGGATACAGCACTGTGCTGAGGGTTATTGTAAGAGGTGAGGATACAGCACTGTGCTGAGGGTTATTGTAAGAGGTGAGGATACAGCACTGTGCTGAGGGTTATTGTAAGAGGTGAGGATACAGCACTGTGCTGAGGGTTATTGTAAGAGGTGAGGATACAGCACTGTGCTGAGGGTTATTGTAAGAGGTGAGGATACAGCACTGTGCTGAGGGTTATTGTAAGAGGTGAGGATACAGCACTGTGCTGAGGGTTATTGTAAGAGGTGAGGATACAGCACTGTGCTGAGGGTTATTGTAAGAGGTGAGGATACAGCACTGTGCTGAGGGTTATTGTAAGAGGTGAGGATACAGCACTGTGCTGAGGGTTATTGTAAGAGGTGAGGATACAGCACTGTGCTGAGGGTTATTGTAAGAGGTGAGGATACAGCACTGTGCTGAGGGTTATTGTAAGAGGTGAGGATACAGCACTGTGCTGAGGGTTATTGTAAGAGGTGAGGATACAGCACTGTGCTGAGGGTTATTGTAAGAGGTGAGGATACAGCACTGTGCTGAGGGTTATTGTAAGAGGTGAGGATACAGCACTGTGCTGAGGGTTATTGTAAGAGGTGAGGATACAGCACTGTGCTGAGGGTTATTGTAAGAGGTGAGGATACAGCACTGTGCTGAGGTTATTGTAAGAGGTGAGGATACAGCACTGTGCTGAGGGTTATTGTAAGAGGTGAGGATACAGCACTGTGCTGAGGGTTATTGTAAGAGGTGAGGATACAGCACTGTGCTGAGGGTTATTGTAAGAGGTGAGGATACAGCACTGTGCTGAGGGTTATTGTAAGAGGTGAGGATACAGCACTGTGCTGAGGGTTATTGTAAGAGGTGAGGATACAGCACTGTGCTGAGGGTTATTGTAAGAGGTGAGGATACAGCACTGTGCTGAGGGTTATTGTAAGAGGTGAGGATACAGCACTGTGCTGAGGTTATTGTAAGAGGTGAGGATACAGCACTGTGCTGAGGGTTATTGTAAGAGGTGAGGATACAGCACTGTGCTGAGGGTTATTGTAAGAGGTGAGGATACAGCACTGTGCTGAGGGTTATTGTAAGAGGTGAGGATACAGCACTGTGCTGAGGGTTATTGTAAGAGGTGAGGATACAGCACTGTGCTGAGGGTTATTGTAAGAGGTGAGGATACAGCACTGTGCTGAGGTTATTGTAAGAGGTGAGGATACAGCACTGTGCTGAGGGTTATTGTAAGAGGTGAGGATACAGCACTGTGCTGAGGGTTATTGTAAGAGGTGAGGATACAGCACTGTGCTGAGAGTTATTGTAAGAGGTGAGGATACAGCACTGTGCTGAGGGTTATTGTAAGAGGTGAGGATACAGCACTGTGCTGAGGGTTATTGTAAGAGGTGAGGATACAGCACTGTGCTGAGGGTTATTGTAAGAGGTGAGGATACAGCACTGTGCTGAGGGTTATTGTAAGAGGTGAGGATACAGCACTGTGCTGAGGGTTATTGTAAGAGGTGAGGATACAGCACTGTGCTGAGGGTTATTGTAAGAGGTGAGGATACAGCACTGTGCTGAGGGTTATTGTAAGAGGTGAGGATACAGCACTGTGCTGAGGGTTATTGTAAGAGGTGAGGATACAGCACTGTGCTGAGGGTTATTGTAAGAGGTGAGGATACAGCACTGTGCTGAGGGTTATTGTAAGAGGTGAGGATACAGCACTGTGCTGAGGGTTATTGTAAGAGGTGAGGATACAGCACTGTGCTGAGGGTTATTGTAAGAGGTGAGGATACAGCACTGTGCTGAGGGTTATTGTAAGAGGTGAGGATACAGCACTGTGCTGAGGGTTATTGTAAGAGGTGAGGATACAGCACTGTGCTGAGGGTTATTGTAAGAGGTGAGGATACAGCACTGTGCTGAGGGTTATTGTAAGAGGTGAGGATACAGCACTGTGCTGAGGGTTATTGTAAGAGGTGAGGATACAGCACTGTGCTGAGGGTTATTGTAAGAGGTGAGGATACAGCACTGTGCTGAGGGTTATTGTAAGAGGTGAGGATACAGCACTGTGCTGAGGGTTATTGTAAGAGGTGAGGATACAGCACTGTGCTGAGGGTTATTGTAAGAGGTGAGGATACAGCACTGTGCTGAGGGTTATTGTAAGAGGTGAGGATACAGCACTGTGCTGAGGGTTATTGTAAGAGGTGAGGATACAGCACTGTGCTGAGGGTTATTGTAAGAGGTGAGGATACAGCACTGTGCTGAGGGTTATTGTAAGAGGTGAGGATACAGCACTGTGCTGAGGGTTATTGTAAGAGGTGAGGATACAGCACTGTGCTGAGGGTTATTGTAAGAGGTGAGGATACAGCACTGTGCTGAGGGTTATTGTAAGAGGTGAGGATACAGCACTGTGCTGAGGGTTATTGTAAGAGGTGAGGATACAGCACTGTGCTGAGGGTTATTGTAAGAGGTGAGGATACAGCACTGTGCTGAGGTTATTGTAAGAGGTGAGGATACAGCACTGTGCTGAGGGTTATTGTAAGAGGTGAGGATACAGCACTGTGCTGAGGGTTATTGTAAGAGGTGAGGATACAGCACTGTGCTGAGGGTTATTGTAAGAGGTGAGGATACAGCACTGTGCTGAGGGTTATTGTAAGAGGTGAGGATACAGCACTGTGCTGAGGGTTATTGTAAGAGGTGAGGATACAGCACTGTGCTGAGGGTTATTGTAAGAGGTGAGGATACAGCACTGTGCTGAGGGTTATTGTAAGAGGTGAGGATACAGCACTGTGCTGAGGGTTATTGTAAGAGGTGAGGATACAGCACTGTGCTGAGGGTTATTGTAAGAGGTGAGGATACAGCACTGTGCTGAGGGTTATTGTAAGAGGTGAGGATACAGCACTGTGCTGAGGGTTATTGTAAGAGGTGAGGATACAGCACTGTGCTGAGGGTTATTGTAAGAGGTGAGGATACAGCACTGTGCTGAGGTTATTGTAAGAGGTGAGGATACAGCACTGTGCTGAGGGTTATTGTAAGAGGTGAGGATACAGCACTGTGCTGAGGGTTATTGTAAGAGGTGAGGATACAGCACTGTGCTGAGGGTTATTGTAAGAGGTGAGGATACAGCACTGTGCTGAGGGTTATTGTAAGAGGTGAGGATACAGCACTGTGCTGAGGGTTATTGTAAGAGGTGAGGATACAGCACTGTGCTGAGGGTTATTGTAAGAGGTGAGGATACAGCACTGTGCTGAGGGTTATTGTAAGAGGTGAGGATACAGCACTGTGCTGAGGGTTATTGTAAGAGGTGAGGATACAGCACTGTGCTGAGGGTTATTGTAAGAGGTGAGGATACAGCACTGTGCTGAGGGTTATTGTAAGAGGTGAGGATACAGCACTGTGCTGAGGGTTATTGTAAGAGGTGAGGATACAGCACTGTGCTGAGGGTTATTGTAAGAGGTGAGGATACAGCACTGTGCTGAGGGTTATTGTAAGAGGTGAGGATACAGCACTGTGCTGAGGTTATTGTAAGAGGTGAGGATACAGCACTGTGCTGAGGGTTATTGTAAGAGGTGAGGATACAGCACTGTGCTGAGGGTTATTGTAAGAGGTGAGGATACAGCACTGTGCTGAGGGTTATTGTAAGAGGTGAGGATACAGCACTGTGCTGAGGGTTATTGTAAGAGGTGAGGATACAGCACTGTGCTGAGGGTTATTGTAAGAGGTGAGGATACAGCACTGTGCTGAGGGTTATTGTAAGAGGTGAGGATACAGCACTGTGCTGAGGGTTATTGTAAGAGGTGAGGATACAGCACTGTGCTGAGGGTTATTGTAAGAGGTGAGGATACAGCACTGTGCTGAGGGTTATTGTAAGAGGTGAGGATACAGCACTGTGCTGAGGGTTATTGTAAGAGGTGAGGATACAGCACTGTGCTGAGGGTTATTGTAAGAGGTGAGGATACAGCACTGTGCTGAGGGTTATTGTAAGAGGTGAGGATACAGCACTGTGCTGAGGGTTATTGTAAGAGGTGAGGATACAGCACTGTGCTGAGGGTTATTGTAAGAGGTGAGGATACAGCACTGTGCTGAGGGTTATTGTAAGAGGTGAGGATACAGCACTGTGCTGAGGGTTATTGTAAGAGGTGAGGATACAGCACTGTGCTGAGGGTTATTGTAAGAGGTGAGGATACAGCACTGTGCTGAGGGTTATTGTAAGAGGTGAGGATACAGCACTGTGCTGAGGGTTATTGTAAGAGGTGAGGATACAGCACTGTGCTGAGGGTTATTGTAAGAGGTGAGGATACAGCACTGTGCTGAGGGTTATTGTAAGAGGTGAGGATACAGCACTGTGCTGAGGGTTATTGTAAGAGGTGAGGATACAGCACTGTGCTGAGGGTTATTGTAAGAGGTGAGGATACAGCACTGTGCTGAGGGTTATTGTAAGAGGTGAGGATACAGCACTGTGCTGAGGGTTATTGTAAGAGGTGAGGATACAGCACTGTGCTGAGGGTTATTGTAAGAGGTGAGGATACAGCACTGTGCTGAGGGTTATTGTAAGAGGTGAGGATACAGCACTGTGCTGAGGGTTATTGTAAGAGGTGAGGATACAGCACTGTGCTGAGGGTTATTGTAAGAGGTGAGGATACAGCACTGTGCTGAGGGTTATTGTAAGAGGTGAGGATACAGCACTGTGCTGAGGGTTATTGTAAGAGGTGAGGATACAGCACTGTGCTGAGGGTTATTGTAAGAGGTGAGGATACAGCACTGTGCTGAGGGTTATTGTAAGAGGTGAGGATACAGCACTGTGCTGAGGGTTATTGTAAGAGGTGAGGATACAGCACTGTGCTGAGGGTTATTGTAAGAGGTGAGGATACAGCACTGTGCTGAGGGTTATTGTAAGAGGTGAGGATACAGCACTGTGCTGAGGGTTATTGTAAGAGGTGAGGATACAGCACTGTGCTGAGGGTTATTGTAAGAGGTGAGGATACAGCACTGTGCTGAGGGTTATTGTAAGAGGTGAGGATACAGCACTGTGCTGAGGGTTATTGTAAGAGGTGAGGATACAGCACTGTGCTGAGGGTTATTGTAAGAGGTGAGGATACAGCACTGTGCTGAGGGTTATTGTAAGAGGTGAGGATACAGCACTGTGCTGAGGGTTATTGTAAGAGGTGAGGATACAGCACTGTGCTGAGGTTATTGTAAGAGGTGAGGATACAGCACTGTGCTGAGGGTTATTGTAAGAGGTGAGGATACAGCACTGTGCTGAGGGTTATTGTAAGAGGTGAGGATACAGCACTGTGCTGAGGGTTATTGTAAGAGGTGAGGATACAGCACTGTGCTGAGGGTTATTGTAAGAGGTGAGGATACAGCACTGTGCTGAGGGTTATTGTAAGAGGTGAGGATACAGCACTGTGCTGAGGGTTATTGTAAGAGGTGAGGATACAGCACTGTGCTGAGGGTTATTGTAAGAGGTGAGGATACAGCACTGTGCTGAGGGTTATTGTAAGAGGTGAGGATACAGCACTGTGCTGAGGTTATTGTAAGAGGTGAGGATACAGCACTGTGCTGAGGGTTATTGTAAGAGGTGAGGATACAGCACTGTGCTGAGGGTTATTGTAAGAGGTGAGGATACAGCACTGTGCTGAGGGTTATTGTAAGAGGTGAGGATACAGCACTGTGCTGAGGGTTATTGTAAGAGGTGAGGATACAGCACTGTGCTGAGGGTTATTGTAAGAGGTGAGGATACAGCACTGTGCTGAGGGTTATTGTAAGAGGTGAGGATACAGCACTGTGCTGAGGGTTATTGTAAGAGGTGAGGATACAGCACTGTGCTGAGGGTTATTGTAAGAGGTGAGGATACAGCACTGTGCTGAGGGTTATTGTAAGAGGTGAGGATACAGCACTGTGCTGAGGGTTATTGTAAGAGGTGAGGATACAGCACTGTGCTGAGGGTTATTGTAAGAGGTGAGGATACAGCACTGTGCTGAGGGTTATTGTAAGAGGTGAGGATACAGCACTGTGCTGAGGGTTATTGTAAGAGGTGAGGATACAGCACTGTGCTGAGGGTTATTGTAAGAGGTGAGGATACAGCACTGTGCTGAGGGTTATTGTAAGAGGTGAGGATACAGCACTGTGCTGAGGGTTATTGTAAGAGGTGAGGATACAGCACTGTGCTGAGGGTTATTGTAAGAGGTGAGGATACAGCACTGTGCTGAGGGTTATTGTAAGAGGTGAGGATACAGCACTGTGCTGAGGGTTATTGTAAGAGGTGAGGATACAGCACTGTGCTGAGGGTTATTGTAAGAGGTGAGGATACAGCACTGTGCTGAGGGTTATTGTAAGAGGTGAGGATACAGCACTGTGCTGAGGGTTATTGTAAGAGGTGAGGATACAGCACTGTGCTGAGGGTTATTGTAAGAGGTGAGGATACAGCACTGTGCTGAGGGTTATTGTAAGAGGTGAGGATACAGCACTGTGCTGAGGGTTATTGTAAGAGGTGAGGATACAGCACTGTGCTGAGGGTTATTGTAAGAGGTGAGGATACAGCACTGTGCTGAGGGTTATTGTAAGAGGTGAGGATACAGCACTGTGCTGAGGGTTATTGTAAGAGGTGAGGATACAGCACTGTGCTGAGGGTTATTGTAAGAGGTGAGGATACAGCACTGTGCTGAGGGTTATTGTAAGAGGTGAGGATACAGCACTGTGCTGAGGGTTATTGTAAGAGGTGAGGATACAGCACTGTGCTGAGGGTTATTGTAAGAGGTGAGGATACAGCACTGTGCTGAGGGTTATTGTAAGAGGTGAGGATACAGCACTGTGCTGAGGGTTATTGTAAGAGGTGAGGATACAGCACTGTGCTGAGGGTTATTGTAAGAGGTGAGGATACAGCACTGTGCTGAGGGTTATTGTAAGAGGTGAGGATACAGCACTGTGCTGAGGGTTATTGTAAGAGGTGAGGATACAGCACTGTGCTGAGGGTTATTGTAAGAGGTGAGGATACAGCACTGTGCTGAGGGTTATTGTAAGAGGTGAGGATACAGCACTGTGCTGAGGGTTATTGTAAGAGGTGAGGATACAGCACTGTGCTGAGGGTTATTGTAAGAGGTGAGGATACAGCACTGTGCTGAGGGTTATTGTAAGAGGTGAGGATACAGCACTGTGCTGAGGTTATTGTAAGAGGTGAGGATACAGCACTGTGCTGAGGGTTATTGTAAGAGGTGAGGATACAGCACTGTGCTGAGGGTTATTGTAAGAGGTGAGGATACAGCACTGTGCTGAGGGTTATTGTAAGAGGTGAGGATACAGCACTGTGCTGAGGGTTATTGTAAGAGGTGAGGATACAGCACTGTGCTGAGGGTTATTGTAAGAGGTGAGGATACAGCACTGTGCTGAGGGTTATTGTAAGAGGTGAGGATACAGCACTGTGCTGAGGGTTATTGTAAGAGGTGAGGATACAGCACTGTGCTGAGGGTTATTGTAAGAGGTGAGGATACAGCACTGTGCTGAGGTTATTGTAAGAGGTGAGGATACAGCACTGTGCTGAGGGTTATTGTAAGAGGTGAGGATACAGCACTGTGCTGAGGGTTATTGTAAGAGGTGAGGATACAGCACTGTGCTGAGGGTTATTGTAAGAGGTGAGGATACAGCACTGTGCTGAGGGTTATTGTAAGAGGTGAGGATACAGCACTGTGCTGAGGGTTATTGTAAGAGGTGAGGATACAGCACTGTGCTGAGGGTTATTGTAAGAGGTGAGGATACAGCACTGTGCTGAGGGTTATTGTAAGAGGTGAGGATACAGCACTGTGCTGAGGTTATTGTAAGAGGTGAGGATACAGCACTGTGCTGAGGGTTATTGTAAGAGGTGAGGATACAGCACTGTGCTGAGGGTTATTGTAAGAGGTGAGGATACAGCACTGTGCTGAGGGTTATTGTAAGAGGTGAGGATACAGCACTGTGCTGAGGGTTATTGTAAGAGGTGAGGATACAGCACTGTGCTGAGGGTTATTGTAAGAGGTGAGGATACAGCACTGTGCTGAGGGTTATTGTAAGAGGTGAGGATACAGCACTGTGCTGAGGGTTATTGTAAGAGGTGAGGATACAGCACTGTGCTGAGGGTTATTGTAAGAGGTGAGGATACAGCACTGTGCTGAGGGTTATTGTAAGAGGTGAGGATACAGCACTGTGCTGAGGGTTATTGTAAGAGGTGAGGATACAGCACTGTGCTGAGGGTTATTGTAAGAGGTGAGGATACAGCACTGTGCTGAGGGTTATTGTAAGAGGTGAGGATACAGCACTGTGCTGAGGGTTATTGTAAGAGGTGAGGATACAGCACTGTGCTGAGGGTTATTGTAAGAGGTGAGGATACAGCACTGTGCTGAGGGTTATTGTAAGAGGTGAGGATACAGCACTGTGCTGAGGGTTATTGTAAGAGGTGAGGATACAGCACTGTGCTGAGGGTTATTGTAAGAGGTGAGGATACAGCACTGTGCTGAGGGTTATTGTAAGAGGTGAGGATACAGCACTGTGCTGAGGGTTATTGTAAGAGGTGAGGATACAGCACTGTGCTGAGGGTTATTGTAAGAGGTGAGGATACAGCACTGTGCTGAGGGTTATTGTAAGAGGTGAGGATACAGCACTGTGCTGAGGGTTATTGTAAGAGGTGAGGATACAGCACTGTGCTGAGGGTTATTGTAAGAGGTGAGGATACAGCACTGTGCTGAGGGTTATTGTAAGAGGTGAGGATACAGCACTGTGCTGAGGGTTATTGTAAGAGGTGAGGATACAGCACTGTGCTGAGGGTTATTGTAAGAGGTGAGGATACAGCACTGTGCTGAGGGTTATTGTAAGAGGTGAGGATACAGCACTGTGCTGAGGGTTATTGTAAGAGGTGAGGATACAGCACTGTGCTGAGGGTTATTGTAAGAGGTGAGGATACAGCACTGTGCTGAGGGTTATTGTAAGAGGTGAGGATACAGCACTGTGCTGAGGGTTATTGTAAGAGGTGAGGATACAGCACTGTGCTGAGGGTTATTGTAAGAGGTGAGGATACAGCACTGTGCTGAGGTTATTGTAAGAGGTGAGGATACAGCACTGTGCTGAGGGTTATTGTAAGAGGTGAGGATACAGCACTGTGCTGAGGGTTATTGTAAGAGGTGAGGATACAGCACTGTGCTGAGGGTTATTGTAAGAGGTGAGGATACAGCACTGTGCTGAGGGTTATTGTAAGAGGTGAGGATACAGCACTGTGCTGAGGGTTATTGTAAGAGGTGAGGATACAGCACTGTGCTGAGGGTTATTGTAAGAGGTGAGGATACAGCACTGTGCTGAGGGTTATTGTAAGAGGTGAGGATACAGCACTGTGCTGAGGGTTATTGTAAGAGGTGAGGATACAGCACTGTGCTGAGGGTTATTGTAAGAGGTGAGGATACAGCACTGTGCTGAGGGTTATTGTAAGAGGTGAGGATACAGCACTGTGCTGAGGGTTATTGTAAGAGGTGAGGATACAGCACTGTGCTGAGGGTTATTGTAAGAGGTGAGGATACAGCACTGTGCTGAGGGTTATTGTAAGAGGTGAGGATACAGCACTGTGCTGAGGGTTATTGTAAGAGGTGAGGATACAGCACTGTGCTGAGGGTTATTGTAAGAGGTGAGGATACAGCACTGTGCTGAGGGTTATTGTAAGAGGTGAGGATACAGCACTGTGCTGAGGGTTATTGTAAGAGGTGAGGATACAGCACTGTGCTGAGGGTTATTGTAAGAGGTGAGGATACAGCACTGTGCTGAGGGTTATTGTAAGAGGTGAGGATACAGCACTGTGCTGAGGGTTATTGTAAGAGGTGAGGATACAGCACTGTGCTGAGGGTTATTGTAAGAGGTGAGGATACAGCACTGTGCTGAGGGTTATTGTAAGAGGTGAGGATACAGCACTGTGCTGAGGGTTATTGTAAGAGGTGAGGATACAGCACTGTGCTGAGGGTTATTGTAAGAGGTGAGGATACAGCACTGTGCTGAGGGTTATTGTAAGAGGTGAGGATACAGCACTGTGCTGAGGGTTATTGTAAGAGGTGAGGATACAGCACTGTGCTGAGGGTTATTGTAAGAGGTGAGGATACAGCACTGTGCTGAGGGTTATTGTAAGAGGTGAGGATACAGCACTGTGCTGAGGGTTATTGTAAGAGGTGAGGATACAGCACTGTGCTGAGGGTTATTGTAAGAGGTGAGGATACAGCACTGTGCTGAGGGTTATTGTAAGAGGTGAGGATACAGCACTGTGCTGAGGGTTATTGTAAGAGGTGAGGATACAGCACTGTGCTGAGGGTTATTGTAAGAGGTGAGGATACAGCACTGTGCTGAGGGTTATTGTAAGAGGTGAGGATACAGCACTGTGCTGAGGGTTATTGTAAGAGGTGAGGATACAGCACTGTGCTGAGGGTTATTGTAAGAGGTGAGGATACAGCACTGTGCTGAGGGTTATTGTAAGAGGTGAGGATACAGCACTGTGCTGAGGGTTATTGTAAGAGGTGAGGATACAGCACTGTGCTGAGGGTTATTGTAAGAGGTGAGGATACAGCACTGTGCTGAGGGTTATTGTAAGAGGTGAGGATACAGCACTGTGCTGAGGGTTATTGTAAGAGGTGAGGATACAGCACTGTGCTGAGGGTTATTGTAAGAGGTGAGGATACAGCACTGTGCTGAGGTTATTGTAAGAGGTGAGGATACAGCACTGTGCTGAGGGTTATTGTAAGAGGTGAGGATACAGCACTGTGCTGAGGGTTATTGTAAGAGGTGAGGATACAGCACTGTGCTGAGGGTTATTGTAAGAGGTGAGGATACAGCACTGTGCTGAGGGTTATTGTAAGAGGTGAGGATACAGCACTGTGCTGAGGGTTATTGTAAGAGGTGAGGATACAGCACTGTGCTGAGGGTTATTGTAAGAGGTGAGGATACAGCACTGTGCTGAGGGTTATTGTAAGAGGTGAGGATACAGCACTGTGCTGAGGGTTATTGTAAGAGGTGAGGATACAGCACTGTGCTGAGGGTTATTGTAAGAGGTGAGGATACAGCACTGTGCTGAGGGTTATTGTAAGAGGTGAGGATACAGCACTGTGCTGAGGGTTATTGTAAGAGGTGAGGATACAGCACTGTGCTGAGGGTTATTGTAAGAGGTGAGGATACAGCACTGTGCTGAGGGTTATTGTAAGAGGTGAGGATACAGCACTGTGCTGAGGGTTATTGTAAGAGGTGAGGATACAGCACTGTGCTGAGGGTTATTGTAAGAGGTGAGGATACAGCACTGTGCTGAGGGTTATTGTAAGAGGTGAGGATACAGCACTGTGCTGAGGGTTATTGTAAGAGGTGAGGATACAGCACTGTGCTGAGGGTTATTGTAAGAGGTGAGGATACAGCACTGTGCTGAGGGTTATTGTAAGAGGTGAGGATACAGCACTGTGCTGAGGGTTATTGTAAGAGGTGAGGATACAGCACTGTGCTGAGGGTTATTGTAAGAGGTGAGGATACAGCACTGTGCTGAGGGTTATTGTAAGAGGTGAGGATACAGCACTGTGCTGAGGGTTATTGTAAGAGGTGAGGATACAGCACTGTGCTGAGGGTTATTGTAAGAGGTGAGGATACAGCACTGTGCTGAGGGTTATTGTAAGAGGTGAGGATACAGCACTGTGCTGAGGGTTATTGTAAGAGGTGAGGATACAGCACTGTGCTGAGGGTTATTGTAAGAGGTGAGGATACAGCACTGTGCTGAGGGTTATTGTAAGAGGTGAGGATACAGCACTGTGCTGAGGGTTATTGTAAGAGGTGAGGATACAGCACTGTGCTGAGGGTTATTGTAAGAGGTGAGGATACAGCACTGTGCTGAGGGTTATTGTAAGAGGTGAGGATACAGCACTGTGCTGAGGTTATTGTAAGAGGTGAGGATACAGCACTGTGCTGAGGGTTATTGTAAGAGGTGAGGATACAGCACTGTGCTGAGGGTTATTGTAAGAGGTGAGGATACAGCACTGTGCTGAGGGTTATTGTAAGAGGTGAGGATACAGCACTGTGCTGAGGGTTATTGTAAGAGGTGAGGATACAGCACTGTGCTGAGGGTTATTGTAAGAGGTGAGGATACAGCACTGTGCTGAGGGTTATTGTAAGAGGTGAGGATACAGCACTGTGCTGAGGGTTATTGTAAGAGGTGAGGATACAGCACTGTGCTGAGGGTTATTGTAAGAGGTGAGGATACAGCACTGTGCTGAGGGTTATTGTAAGAGGTGAGGATACAGCACTGTGCTGAGGTTATTGTAAGAGGTGAGGATACAGCACTGTGCTGAGGGTTATTGTAAGAGGTGAGGATACAGCACTGTGCTGAGGGTTATTGTAAGAGGTGAGGATACAGCACTGTGCTGAGGGTTATTGTAAGAGGTGAGGATACAGCACTGTGCTGAGGGTTATTGTAAGAGGTGAGGATACAGCACTGTGCTGAGGGTTATTGTAAGAGGTGAGGATACAGCACTGTGCTGAGGGTTATTGTAAGAGGTGAGGATACAGCACTGTGCTGAGGGTTATTGTAAGAGGTGAGGATACAGCACTGTGCTGAGGTTATTGTAAGAGGTGAGGATACAGCACTGTGCTGAGGGTTATTGTAAGAGGTGAGGATACAGCACTGTGCTGAGGGTTATTGTAAGAGGTGAGGATACAGCACTGTGCTGAGGGTTATTGTAAGAGGTGAGGATACAGCACTGTGCTGAGGGTTATTGTAAGAGGTGAGGATACAGCACTGTGCTGAGGGTTATTGTAAGAGGTGAGGATACAGCACTGTGCTGAGGGTTATTGTAAGAGGTGAGGATACAGCACTGTGCTGAGGGTTATTGTAAGAGGTGAGGATACAGCACTGTGCTGAGGGTTATTGTAAGAGGTGAGGATACAGCACTGTGCTGAGGGTTATTGTAAGAGGTGAGGATACAGCACTGTGCTGAGGGTTATTGTAAGAGGTGAGGATACAGCACTGTGCTGAGGGTTATTGTAAGAGGTGAGGATACAGCACTGTGCTGAGGGTTATTGTAAGAGGTGAGGATACAGCACTGTGCTGAGGGTTATTGTAAGAGGTGAGGATACAGCACTGTGCTGAGGGTTATTGTAAGAGGTGAGGATACAGCACTGTGCTGAGGGTTATTGTAAGAGGTGAGGATACAGCACTGTGCTGAGGGTTATTGTAAGAGGTGAGGATACAGCACTGTGCTGAGGGTTATTGTAAGAGGTGAGGATACAGCACTGTGCTGAGGGTTATTGTAAGAGGTGAGGATACAGCACTGTGCTGAGGGTTATTGTAAGAGGTGAGGATACAGCACTGTGCTGAGGGTTATTGTAAGAGGTGAGGATACAGCACTGTGCTGAGGGTTATTGTAAGAGGTGAGGATACAGCACTGTGCTGAGGGTTATTGTAAGAGGTGAGGATACAGCACTGTGCTGAGGGTTATTGTAAGAGGTGAGGATACAGCACTGTGCTGAGGGTTATTGTAAGAGGTGAGGATACAGCACTGTGCTGAGGGTTATTGTAAGAGGTGAGGATACAGCACTGTGCTGAGGGTTATTGTAAGAGGTGAGGATACAGCACTGTGCTGAGGGTTATTGTAAGAGGTGAGGATACAGCACTGTGCTGAGGGTTATTGTAAGAGGTGAGGATACAGCACTGTGCTGAGGGTTATTGTAAGAGGTGAGGATACAGCACTGTGCTGAGGGTTATTGTAAGAGGTGAGGATACAGCACTGTGCTGAGGGTTATTGTAAGAGGTGAGGATACAGCACTGTGCTGAGGGTTATTGTAAGAGGTGAGGATACAGCACTGTGCTGAGGGTTATTGTAAGAGGTGAGGATACAGCACTGTGCTGAGGGTTATTGTAAGAGGTGAGGATACAGCACTGTGCTGAGGGTTATTGTAAGAGGTGAGGATACAGCACTGTGCTGAGGGTTATTGTAAGAGGTGAGGATACAGCACTGTGCTGAGGGTTATTGTAAGAGGTGAGGATACAGCACTGTGCTGAGGGTTATTGTAAGAGGTGAGGATACAGCACTGTGCTGAGGGTTATTGTAAGAGGTGAGGATACAGCACTGTGCTGAGGGTTATTGTAAGAGGTGAGGATACAGCACTGTGCTGAGGGTTATTGTAAGAGGTGAGGATACAGCACTGTGCTGAGGGTTATTGTAAGAGGTGAGGATACAGCACTGTGCTGAGGGTTATTGTAAGAGGTGAGGATACAGCACTGTGCTGAGGGTTATTGTAAGAGGTGAGGATACAGCACTGTGCTGAGGGTTATTGTAAGAGGTGAGGATACAGCACTGTGCTGAGGGTTATTGTAAGAGGTGAGGATACAGCACTGTGCTGAGGGTTATTGTAAGAGGTGAGGATACAGCACTGTGCTGAGGGTTATTGTAAGAGGTGAGGATACAGCACTGTGCTGAGGGTTATTGTAAGAGGTGAGGATACAGCACTGTGCTGAGGGTTATTGTAAGAGGTGAGGATACAGCACTGTGCTGAGGGTTATTGTAAGAGGTGAGGATACAGCACTGTGCTGAGGGTTATTGTAAGAGGTGAGGATACAGCACTGTGCTGAGGGTTATTGTAAGAGGTGAGGATACAGCACTGTGCTGAGGGTTATTGTAAGAGGTGAGGATACAGCACTGTGCTGAGGGTTATTGTAAGAGGTGAGGATACAGCACTGTGCTGAGGGTTATTGTAAGAGGTGAGGATACAGCACTGTGCTGAGGGTTATTGTAAGAGGTGAGGATACAGCACTGTGCTGAGGGTTATTGTAAGAGGTGAGGATACAGCACTGTGCTGAGGGTTATTGTAAGAGGTGAGGATACAGCACTGTGCTGAGGGTTATTGTAAGAGGTGAGGATACAGCACTGTGCTGAGGGTTATTGTAAGAGGTGAGGATACAGCACTGTGCTGAGGGTTATTGTAAGAGGTGAGGATACAGCACTGTGCTGAGGGTTATTGTAAGAGGTGAGGATACAGCACTGTGCTGAGGGTTATTGTAAGAGGTGAGGATACAGCACTGTGCTGAGGGTTATTGTAAGAGGTGAGGATACAGCACTGTGCTGAGGGTTATTGTAAGAGGTGAGGATACAGCACTGTGCTGAGGGTTATTGTAAGAGGTGAGGATACAGCACTGTGCTGAGGGTTATTGTAAGAGGTGAGGATACAGCACTGTGCTGAGGGTTATTGTAAGAGGTGAGGATACAGCACTGTGCTGAGGGTTATTGTAAGAGGTGAGGATACAGCACTGTGCTGAGGGTTATTGTAAGAGGTGAGGATACAGCACTGTGCTGAGGGTTATTGTAAGAGGTGAGGATACAGCACTGTGCTGAGGGTTATTGTAAGAGGTGAGGATACAGCACTGTGCTGAGGGTTATTGTAAGAGGTGAGGATACAGCACTGTGCTGAGGGTTATTGTAAGAGGTGAGGATACAGCACTGTGCTGAGGGTTATTGTAAGAGGTGAGGATACAGCACTGTGCTGAGGGTTATTGTAAGAGGTGAGGATACAGCACTGTGCTGAGGGTTATTGTAAGAGGTGAGGATACAGCACTGTGCTGAGGGTTATTGTAAGAGGTGAGGATACAGCACTGTGCTGAGGGTTATTGTAAGAGGTGAGGATACAGCACTGTGCTGAGGGTTATTGTAAGAGGTGAGGATACAGCACTGTGCTGAGGGTTATTGTAAGAGGTGAGGATACAGCACTGTGCTGAGGGTTATTGTAAGAGGTGAGGATACAGCACTGTGCTGAGGGTTATTGTAAGAGGTGAGGATACAGCACTGTGCTGAGGGTTATTGTAAGAGGTGAGGATACAGCACTGTGCTGAGGGTTATTGTAAGAGGTGAGGATACAGCACTGTGCTGAGGGTTATTGTAAGAGGTGAGGATACAGCACTGTGCTGAGGGTTATTGTAAGAGGTGAGGATACAGCACTGTGCTGAGGGTTATTGTAAGAGGTGAGGATACAGCACTGTGCTGAGGGTTATTGTAAGAGGTGAGGATACAGCACTGTGCTGAGGGTTATTGTAAGAGGTGAGGATACAGCACTGTGCTGAGGGTTATTGTAAGAGGTGAGGATACAGCACTGTGCTGAGGGTTATTGTAAGAGGTGAGGATACAGCACTGTGCTGAGGGTTATTGTAAGAGGTGAGGATACAGCACTGTGCTGAGGGTTATTGTAAGAGGTGAGGATACAGCACTGTGCTGAGGGTTATTGTAAGAGGTGAGGATACAGCACTGTGCTGAGGGTTATTGTAAGAGGTGAGGATACAGCACTGTGCTGAGGGTTATTGTAAGAGGTGAGGATACAGCACTGTGCTGAGGGTTATTGTAAGAGGTGAGGATACAGCACTGTGCTGAGGGTTATTGTAAGAGGTGAGGATACAGCACTGTGCTGAGGGTTATTGTAAGAGGTGAGGATACAGCACTGTGCTGAGGGTTATTGTAAGAGGTGAGGATACAGCACTGTGCTGAGGGTTATTGTAAGAGGTGAGGATACAGCACTGTGCTGAGGGTTATTGTAAGAGGTGAGGATACAGCACTGTGCTGAGGGTTATTGTAAGAGGTGAGGATACAGCACTGTGCTGAGGGTTATTGTAAGAGGTGAGGATACAGCACTGTGCTGAGGGTTATTGTAAGAGGTGAGGATACAGCACTGTGCTGAGGGTTATTGTAAGAGGTGAGGATACAGCACTGTGCTGAGGGTTATTGTAAGAGGTGAGGATACAGCACTGTGCTGAGGGTTATTGTAAGAGGTGAGGATACAGCACTGTGCTGAGGGTTATTGTAAGAGGTGAGGATACAGCACTGTGCTGAGGGTTATTGTAAGAGGTGAGGATACAGCACTGTGCTGAGGGTTATTGTAAGAGGTGAGGATACAGCACTGTGCTGAGGGTTATTGTAAGAGGTGAGGATACAGCACTGTGCTGAGGGTTATTGTAAGAGGTGAGGATACAGCACTGTGCTGAGGGTTATTGTAAGAGGTGAGGATACAGCACTGTGCTGAGGGTTATTGTAAGAGGTGAGGATACAGCACTGTGCTGAGGGTTATTGTAAGAGGTGAGGATACAGCACTGTGCTGAGGGTTATTGTAAGAGGTGAGGATACAGCACTGTGCTGAGGGTTATTGTAAGAGGTGAGGATACAGCACTGTGCTGAGGTTATTGTAAGAGGTGAGGATACAGCACTGTGCTGAGGGTTATTGTAAGAGGTGAGGATACAGCACTGTGCTGAGGGTTATTGTAAGAGGTGAGGATACAGCACTGTGCTGAGGGTTATTGTAAGAGGTGAGGATACAGCACTGTGCTGAGGGTTATTGTAAGAGGTGAGGATACAGCACTGTGCTGAGGGTTATTGTAAGAGGTGAGGATACAGCACTGTGCTGAGGGTTATTGTAAGAGGTGAGGATACAGCACTGTGCTGAGGGTTATTGTAAGAGGTGAGGATACAGCACTGTGCTGAGGGTTATTGTAAGAGGTGAGGATACAGCACTGTGCTGAGGGTTATTGTAAGAGGTGAGGATACAGCACTGTGCTGAGGGTTATTGTAAGAGGTGAGGATACAGCACTGTGCTGAGGGTTATTGTAAGAGGTGAGGATACAGCACTGTGCTGAGGGTTATTGTAAGAGGTGAGGATACAGCACTGTGCTGAGGGTTATTGTAAGAGGTGAGGATACAGCACTGTGCTGAGGGTTATTGTAAGAGGTGAGGATACAGCACTGTGCTGAGGGTTATTGTAAGAGGTGAGGATACAGCACTGTGCTGAGGGTTATTGTAAGAGGTGAGGATACAGCACTGTGCTGAGGGTTATTGTAAGAGGTGAGGATACAGCACTGTGCTGAGGGTTATTGTAAGAGGTGAGGATACAGCACTGTGCTGAGGGTTATTGTAAGAGGTGAGGATACAGCACTGTGCTGAGGGTTATTGTAAGAGGTGAGGATACAGCACTGTGCTGAGGGTTATTGTAAGAGGTGAGGATACAGCACTGTGCTGAGGGTTATTGTAAGAGGTGAGGATACAGCACTGTGCTGAGGGTTATTGTAAGAGGTGAGGATACAGCACTGTGCTGAGGGTTATTGTAAGAGGTGAGGATACAGCACTGTGCTGAGGGTTATTGTAAGAGGTGAGGATACAGCACTGTGCTGAGGGTTATTGTAAGAGGTGAGGATACAGCACTGTGCTGAGGGTTATTGTAAGAGGTGAGGATACAGCACTGTGCTGAGGGTTATTGTAAGAGGTGAGGATACAGCACTGTGCTGAGGGTTATTGTAAGAGGTGAGGATACAGCACTGTGCTGAGGGTTATTGTAAGAGGTGAGGATACAGCACTGTGCTGAGGGTTATTGTAAGAGGTGAGGATACAGCACTGTGCTGAGGGTTATTGTAAGAGGTGAGGATACAGCACTGTGCTGAGGGTTATTGTAAGAGGTGAGGATACAGCACTGTGCTGAGGGTTATTGTAAGAGGTGAGGATACAGCACTGTGCTGAGGGTTATTGTAAGAGGTGAGGATACAGCACTGTGCTGAGGGTTATTGTAAGAGGTGAGGATACAGCACTGTGCTGAGGGTTATTGTAAGAGGTGAGGATACAGCACTGTGCTGAGGGTTATTGTAAGAGGTGAGGATACAGCACTGTGCTGAGGGTTATTGTAAGAGGTGAGGATACAGCACTGTGCTGAGGGTTATTGTAAGAGGTGAGGATACAGCACTGTGCTGAGGGTTATTGTAAGAGGTGAGGATACAGCACTGTGCTGAGGGTTATTGTAAGAGGTGAGGATACAGCACTGTGCTGAGGGTTATTGTAAGAGGTGAGGATACAGCACTGTGCTGAGGGTTATTGTAAGAGGTGAGGATACAGCACTGTGCTGAGGGTTATTGTAAGAGGTGAGGATACAGCACTGTGCTGAGGGTTATTGTAAGAGGTGAGGATACAGCACTGTGCTGAGGGTTATTGTAAGAGGTGAGGATACAGCACTGTGCTGAGGGTTATTGTAAGAGGTGAGGATACAGCACTGTGCTGAGGGTTATTGTAAGAGGTGAGGATACAGCACTGTGCTGAGGGTTATTGTAAGAGGTGAGGATACAGCACTGTGCTGAGGGTTATTGTAAGAGGTGAGGATACAGCACTGTGCTGAGGGTTATTGTAAGAGGTGAGGATACAGCACTGTGCTGAGGGTTATTGTAAGAGGTGAGGATACAGCACTGTGCTGAGGGTTATTGTAAGAGGTGAGGATACAGCACTGTGCTGAGGGTTATTGTAAGAGGTGAGGATACAGCACTGTGCTGAGGGTTATTGTAAGAGGTGAGGATACAGCACTGTGCTGAGGGTTATTGTAAGAGGTGAGGATACAGCACTGTGCTGAGGGTTATTGTAAGAGGTGAGGATACAGCACTGTGCTGAGGGTTATTGTAAGAGGTGAGGATACAGCACTGTGCTGAGGGTTATTGTAAGAGGTGAGGATACAGCACTGTGCTGAGGGTTATTGTAAGAGGTGAGGATACAGCACTGTGCTGAGGGTTATTGTAAGAGGTGAGGATACAGCACTGTGCTGAGGGTTATTGTAAGAGGTGAGGATACAGCACTGTGCTGAGGGTTATTGTAAGAGGTGAGGATACAGCACTGTGCTGAGGGTTATTGTAAGAGGTGAGGATACAGCACTGTGCTGAGGGTTATTGTAAGAGGTGAGGATACAGCACTGTGCTGAGGGTTATTGTAAGAGGTGAGGATACAGCACTGTGCTGAGGGTTATTGTAAGAGGTGAGGATACAGCACTGTGCTGAGGGTTATTGTAAGAGGTGAGGATACAGCACTGTGCTGAGGGTTATTGTAAGAGGTGAGGATACAGCACTGTGCTGAGGGTTATTGTAAGAGGTGAGGATACAGCACTGTGCTGAGGGTTATTGTAAGAGGTGAGGATACAGCACTGTGCTGAGGGTTATTGTAAGAGGTGAGGATACAGCACTGTGCTGAGGGTTATTGTAAGAGGTGAGGATACAGCACTGTGCTGAGGGTTATTGTAAGAGGTGAGGATACAGCACTGTGCTGAGGGTTATTGTAAGAGGTGAGGATACAGCACTGTGCTGAGGGTTATTGTAAGAGGTGAGGATACAGCACTGTGCTGAGGGTTATTGTAAGAGGTGAGGATACAGCACTGTGCTGAGGGTTATTGTAAGAGGTGAGGATACAGCACTGTGCTGAGGGTTATTGTAAGAGGTGAGGATACAGCACTGTGCTGAGGGTTATTGTAAGAGGTGAGGATACAGCACTGTGCTGAGGGTTATTGTAAGAGGTGAGGATACAGCACTGTGCTGAGGGTTATTGTAAGAGGTGAGGATACAGCACTGTGCTGAGGGTTATTGTAAGAGGTGAGGATACAGCACTGTGCTGAGGGTTATTGTAAGAGGTGAGGATACAGCACTGTGCTGAGGGTTATTGTAAGAGGTGAGGATACAGCACTGTGCTGAGGTTATTGTAAGAGGTGAGGATACAGCACTGTGCTGAGGGTTATTGTAAGAGGTGAGGATACAGCACTGTGCTGAGGGTTATTGTAAGAGGTGAGGATACAGCACTGTGCTGAGGGTTATTGTAAGAGGTGAGGATACAGCACTGTGCTGAGGGTTATTGTAAGAGGTGAGGATACAGCACTGTGCTGAGGGTTATTGTAAGAGGTGAGGATACAGCACTGTGCTGAGGGTTATTGTAAGAGGTGAGGATACAGCACTGTGCTGAGGGTTATTGTAAGAGGTGAGGATACAGCACTGTGCTGAGGGTTATTGTAAGAGGTGAGGATACAGCACTGTGCTGAGGGTTATTGTAAGAGGTGAGGATACAGCACTGTGCTGAGGGTTATTGTAAGAGGTGAGGATACAGCACTGTGCTGAGGGTTATTGTAAGAGGTGAGGATACAGCACTGTGCTGAGGGTTATTGTAAGAGGTGAGGATACAGCACTGTGCTGAGGGTTATTGTAAGAGGTGAGGATACAGCACTGTGCTGAGGGTTATTGTAAGAGGTGAGGATACAGCACTGTGCTGAGGGTTATTGTAAGAGGTGAGGATACAGCACTGTGCTGAGGGTTATTGTAAGAGGTGAGGATACAGCACTGTGCTGAGGGTTATTGTAAGAGGTGAGGATACAGCACTGTGCTGAGGTTATTGTAAGAGGTGAGGATACAGCACTGTGCTGAGGGTTATTGTAAGAGGTGAGGATACAGCACTGTGCTGAGGGTTATTGTAAGAGGTGAGGATACAGCACTGTGCTGAGGGTTATTGTAAGAGGTGAGGATACAGCACTGTGCTGAGGGTTATTGTAAGAGGTGAGGATACAGCACTGTGCTGAGGGTTATTGTAAGAGGTGAGGATACAGCACTGTGCTGAGGGTTATTGTAAGAGGTGAGGATACAGCACTGTGCTGAGGGTTATTGTAAGAGGTGAGGATACAGCACTGTGCTGAGGGTTATTGTAAGAGGTGAGGATACAGCACTGTGCTGAGGTTATTGTAAGAGGTGAGGATACAGCACTGTGCTGAGGGTTATTGTAAGAGGTGAGGATACAGCACTGTGCTGAGGGTTATTGTAAGAGGTGAGGATACAGCACTGTGCTGAGGGTTATTGTAAGAGGTGAGGATACAGCACTGTGCTGAGGGTTATTGTAAGAGGTGAGGATACAGCACTGTGCTGAGGGTTATTGTAAGAGGTGAGGATACAGCACTGTGCTGAGGGTTATTGTAAGAGGTGAGGATACAGCACTGTGCTGAGGGTTATTGTAAGAGGTGAGGATACAGCACTGTGCTGAGGGTTATTGTAAGAGGTGAGGATACAGCACTGTGCTGAGGGTTATTGTAAGAGGTGAGGATACAGCACTGTGCTGAGGGTTATTGTAAGAGGTGAGGATACAGCACTGTGCTGAGGGTTATTGTAAGAGGTGAGGATACAGCACTGTGCTGAGGGTTATTGTAAGAGGTGAGGATACAGCACTGTGCTGAGGGTTATTGTAAGAGGTGAGGATACAGCACTGTGCTGAGGGTTATTGTAAGAGGTGAGGATACAGCACTGTGCTGAGGGTTATTGTAAGAGGTGAGGATACAGCACTGTGCTGAGGGTTATTGTAAGAGGTGAGGATACAGCACTGTGCTGAGGGTTATTGTAAGAGGTGAGGATACAGCACTGTGCTGAGGGTTATTGTAAGAGGTGAGGATACAGCACTGTGCTGAGGGTTATTGTAAGAGGTGAGGATACAGCACTGTGCTGAGGGTTATTGTAAGAGGTGAGGATACAGCACTGTGCTGAGGGTTATTGTAAGAGGTGAGGATACAGCACTGTGCTGAGGGTTATTGTAAGAGGTGAGGATACAGCACTGTGCTGAGGGTTATTGTAAGAGGTGAGGATACAGCACTGTGCTGAGGGTTATTGTAAGAGGTGAGGATACAGCACTGTGCTGAGGGTTATTGTAAGAGGTGAGGATACAGCACTGTGCTGAGGGTTATTGTAAGAGGTGAGGATACAGCACTGTGCTGAGGGTTATTGTAAGAGGTGAGGATACAGCACTGTGCTGAGGGTTATTGTAAGAGGTGAGGATACAGCACTGTGCTGAGGGTTATTGTAAGAGGTGAGGATACAGCACTGTGCTGAGGGTTATTGTAAGAGGTGAGGATACAGCACTGTGCTGAGGGTTATTGTAAGAGGTGAGGATACAGCACTGTGCTGAGGGTTATTGTAAGAGGTGAGGATACAGCACTGTGCTGAGGGTTATTGTAAGAGGTGAGGATACAGCACTGTGCTGAGGTTATTGTAAGAGGTGAGGATACAGCACTGTGCTGAGGGTTATTGTAAGAGGTGAGGATACAGCACTGTGCTGAGGGTTATTGTAAGAGGTGAGGATACAGCACTGTGCTGAGGGTTATTGTAAGAGGTGAGGATACAGCACTGTGCTGAGGGTTATTGTAAGAGGTGAGGATACAGCACTGTGCTGAGGGTTATTGTAAGAGGTGAGGATACAGCACTGTGCTGAGGGTTATTGTAAGAGGTGAGGATACAGCACTGTGCTGAGGGTTATTGTAAGAGGTGAGGATACAGCACTGTGCTGAGGGTTATTGTAAGAGGTGAGGATACAGCACTGTGCTGAGGGTTATTGTAAGAGGTGAGGATACAGCACTGTGCTGAGGGTTATTGTAAGAGGTGAGGATACAGCACTGTGCTGAGGGTTATTGTAAGAGGTGAGGATACAGCACTGTGCTGAGGGTTATTGTAAGAGGTGAGGATACAGCACTGTGCTGAGGGTTATTGTAAGAGGTGAGGATACAGCACTGTGCTGAGGGTTATTGTAAGAGGTGAGGATACAGCACTGTGCTGAGGGTTATTGTAAGAGGTGAGGATACAGCACTGTGCTGAGGGTTATTGTAAGAGGTGAGGATACAGCACTGTGCTGAGGGTTATTGTAAGAGGTGAGGATACAGCACTGTGCTGAGGGTTATTGTAAGAGGTGAGGATACAGCACTGTGCTGAGGGTTATTGTAAGAGGTGAGGATACAGCACTGTGCTGAGGGTTATTGTAAGAGGTGAGGATACAGCACTGTGCTGAGGGTTATTGTAAGAGGTGAGGATACAGCACTGTGCTGAGGGTTATTGTAAGAGGTGAGGATACAGCACTGTGCTGAGGGTTATTGTAAGAGGTGAGGATACAGCACTGTGCTGAGGGTTATTGTAAGAGGTGAGGATACAGCACTGTGCTGAGGGTTATTGTAAGAGGTGAGGATACAGCACTGTGCTGAGGGTTATTGTAAGAGGTGAGGATACAGCACTGTGCTGAGGGTTATTGTAAGAGGTGAGGATACAGCACTGTGCTGAGGGTTATTGTAAGAGGTGAGGATACAGCACTGTGCTGAGGGTTATTGTAAGAGGTGAGGATACAGCACTGTGCTGAGGGTTATTGTAAGAGGTGAGGATACAGCACTGTGCTGAGGGTTATTGTAAGAGGTGAGGATACAGCACTGTGCTGAGGGTTATTGTAAGAGGTGAGGATACAGCACTGTGCTGAGGGTTATTGTAAGAGGTGAGGATACAGCACTGTGCTGAGGGTTATTGTAAGAGGTGAGGATACAGCACTGTGCTGAGGGTTATTGTAAGAGGTGAGGATACAGCACTGTGCTGAGGGTTATTGTAAGAGGTGAGGATACAGCACTGTGCTGAGGGTTATTGTAAGAGGTGAGGATACAGCACTGTGCTGAGGGTTATTGTAAGAGGTGAGGATACAGCACTGTGCTGAGGGTTATTGTAAGAGGTGAGGATACAGCACTGTGCTGAGAGTTATTGTAAGAGGTGAGGATACAGCACTGTGCTGAGGTTATTGTAAGAGGTGAGGATACAGCACTGTGCTGAGGGTTATTGTAAGAGGTGAGGATACAGCACTGTGCTGAGGGTTATTGTAAGAGGTGAGGATACAGCACTGTGCTGAGGTTATTGTAAGAGGTGAGGATACAGCACTGTGCTGAGGGTTATTGTAAGAGGTGAGGATACAGCACTGTGCTGAGGGTTATTGTAAGAGGTGAGGATACAGCACTGTGCTGAGGGTTATTGTAAGAGGTGAGGATACAGCACTGTGCTGAGGGTTATTGTAAGAGGTGAGGATACAGCACTGTGCTGAGGGTTATTGTAAGAGGTGAGGATACAGCACTGTGCTGAGGTTATTGTAAGAGGTGAGGATACAGCACTGTGCTGAGGGTTATTGTAAGAGGTGAGGATACAGCACTGTGCTGAGGGTTATTGTAAGAGGTGAGGATACAGCACTGTGCTGAGGGTTATTGTAAGAGGTGAGGATACAGCACTGTGCTGAGGGTTATTGTAAGAGGTGAGGATACAGCACTGTGCTGAGGGTTATTGTAAGAGGTGAGGATACAGCACTGTGCTGAGGGTTATTGTAAGAGGTGAGGATACAGCACTGTGCTGAGGTTATTGTAAGAGGTGAGGATACAGCACTGTGCTGAGGGTTATTGTAAGAGGTGAGGATACAGCACTGTGCTGAGGGTTATTGTAAGAGGTGAGGATACAGCACTGTGCTGAGGGTTATTGTAAGAGGTGAGGATACAGCACTGTGCTGAGGGTTATTGTAAGAGGTGAGGATACAGCACTGTGCTGAGGGTTATTGTAAGAGGTGAGGATACAGCACTGTGCTGAGGGTTATTGTAAGAGGTGAGGATACAGCACTGTGCTGAGGGTTATTGTAAGAGGTGAGGATACAGCACTGTGCTGAGGGTTATTGTAAGAGGTGAGGATACAGCACTGTGCTGAGGGTTATTGTAAGAGGTGAGGATACAGCACTGTGCTGAGGGTTATTGTAAGAGGTGAGGATACAGCACTGTGCTGAGGGTTATTGTAAGAGGTGAGGATACAGCACTGTGCTGAGGGTTATTGTAAGAGGTGAGGATACAGCACTGTGCTGAGGGTTATTGTAAGAGGTGAGGATACAGCACTGTGCTGAGGGTTATTGTAAGAGGTGAGGATACAGCACTGTGCTGAGGGTTATTGTAAGAGGTGAGGATACAGCACTGTGCTGAGGGTTATTGTAAGAGGTGAGGATACAGCACTGTGCTGAGGGTTATTGTAAGAGGTGAGGATACAGCACTGTGCTGAGGGTTATTGTAAGAGGTGAGGATACAGCACTGTGCTGAGGGTTATTGTAAGAGGTGAGGATACAGCACTGTGCTGAGGGTTATTGTAAGAGGTGAGGATACAGCACTGTGCTGAGGGTTATTGTAAGAGGTGAGGATACAGCACTGTGCTGAGGGTTATTGTAAGAGGTGAGGATACAGCACTGTGCTGAGGGTTATTGTAAGAGGTGAGGATACAGCACTGTGCTGAGGTTATTGTAAGAGGTGAGGATACAGCACTGTGCTGAGGGTTATTGTAAGAGGTGAGGATACAGCACTGTGCTGAGGGTTATTGTAAGAGGTGAGGATACAGCACTGTGCTGAGGGTTATTGTAAGAGGTGAGGATACAGCACTGTGCTGAGGGTTATTGTAAGAGGTGAGGATACAGCACTGTGCTGAGGGTTATTGTAAGAGGTGAGGATACAGCACTGTGCTGAGGGTTATTGTAAGAGGTGAGGATACAGCACTGTGCTGAGGGTTATTGTAAGAGGTGAGGATACAGCACTGTGCTGAGGGTTATTGTAAGAGGTGAGGATACAGCACTGTGCTGAGGGTTATTGTAAGAGGTGAGGATACAGCACTGTGCTGAGGGTTATTGTAAGAGGTGAGGATACAGCACTGTGCTGAGGGTTATTGTAAGAGGTGAGGATACAGCACTGTGCTGAGGGTTATTGTAAGAGGTGAGGATACAGCACTGTGCTGAGGGTTATTGTAAGAGGTGAGGATACAGCACTGTGCTGAGGGTTATTGTAAGAGGTGAGGATACAGCACTGTGCTGAGGGTTATTGTAAGAGGTGAGGATACAGCACTGTGCTGAGGGTTATTGTAAGAGGTGAGGATACAGCACTGTGCTGAGGGTTATTGTAAGAGGTGAGGATACAGCACTGTGCTGAGGGTTATTGTAAGAGGTGAGGATACAGCACTGTGCTGAGGGTTATTGTAAGAGGTGAGGATACAGCACTGTGCTGAGGGTTATTGTAAGAGGTGAGGATACAGCACTGTGCTGAGGGTTATTGTAAGAGGTGAGGATACAGCACTGTGCTGAGGGTTATTGTAAGAGGTGAGGATACAGCACTGTGCTGAGGGTTATTGTAAGAGGTGAGGATACAGCACTGTGCTGAGGGTTATTGTAAGAGGTGAGGATACAGCACTGTGCTGAGGGTTATTGTAAGAGGTGAGGATACAGCACTGTGCTGAGGGTTATTGTAAGAGGTGAGGATACAGCACTGTGCTGAGGGTTATTGTAAGAGGTGAGGATACAGCACTGTGCTGAGGGTTATTGTAAGAGGTGAGGATACAGCACTGTGCTGAGGGTTATTGTAAGAGGTGAGGATACAGCACTGTGCTGAGGGTTATTGTAAGAGGTGAGGATACAGCACTGTGCTGAGGGTTATTGTAAGAGGTGAGGATACAGCACTGTGCTGAGGGTTATTGTAAGAGGTGAGGATACAGCACTGTGCTGAGGGTTATTGTAAGAGGTGAGGATACAGCACTGTGCTGAGGGTTATTGTAAGAGGTGAGGATACAGCACTGTGCTGAGGGTTATTGTAAGAGGTGAGGATACAGCACTGTGCTGAGGGTTATTGTAAGAGGTGAGGATACAGCACTGTGCTGAGGGTTATTGTAAGAGGTGAGGATACAGCACTGTGCTGAGGGTTATTGTAAGAGGTGAGGATACAGCACTGTGCTGAGGGTTATTGTAAGAGGTGAGGATACAGCACTGTGCTGAGGGTTATTGTAAGAGGTGAGGATACAGCACTGTGCTGAGGGTTATTGTAAGAGGTGAGGATACAGCACTGTGCTGAGGGTTATTGTAAGAGGTGAGGATACAGCACTGTGCTGAGGGTTATTGTAAGAGGTGAGGATACAGCACTGTGCTGAGGGTTATTGTAAGAGGTGAGGATACAGCACTGTGCTGAGGGTTATTGTAAGAGGTGAGGATACAGCACTGTGCTGAGGGTTATTGTAAGAGGTGAGGATACAGCACTGTGCTGAGGGTTATTGTAAGAGGTGAGGATACAGCACTGTGCTGAGGGTTATTGTAAGAGGTGAGGATACAGCACTGTGCTGAGGGTTATTGTAAGAGGTGAGGATACAGCACTGTGCTGAGGGTTATTGTAAGAGGTGAGGATACAGCACTGTGCTGAGGGTTATTGTAAGAGGTGAGGATACAGCACTGTGCTGAGGGTTATTGTAAGAGGTGAGGATACAGCACTGTGCTGAGGGTTATTGTAAGAGGTGAGGATACAGCACTGTGCTGAGGGTTATTGTAAGAGGTGAGGATACAGCACTGTGCTGAGGGTTATTGTAAGAGGTGAGGATACAGCACTGTGCTGAGGGTTATTGTAAGAGGTGAGGATACAGCACTGTGCTGAGGGTTATTGTAAGAGGTGAGGATACAGCACTGTGCTGAGGGTTATTGTAAGAGGTGAGGATACAGCACTGTGCTGAGGGTTATTGTAAGAGGTGAGGATACAGCACTGTGCTGAGGGTTATTGTAAGAGGTGAGGATACAGCACTGTGCTGAGGGTTATTGTAAGAGGTGAGGATACAGCACTGTGCTGAGGGTTATTGTAAGAGGTGAGGATACAGCACTGTGCTGAGGGTTATTGTAAGAGGTGAGGATACAGCACTGTGCTGAGGGTTATTGTAAGAGGTGAGGATACAGCACTGTGCTGAGGGTTATTGTAAGAGGTGAGGATACAGCACTGTGCTGAGGGTTATTGTAAGAGGTGAGGATACAGCACTGTGCTGAGGGTTATTGTAAGAGGTGAGGATACAGCACTGTGCTGAGGGTTATTGTAAGAGGTGAGGATACAGCACTGTGCTGAGGGTTATTGTAAGAGGTGAGGATACAGCACTGTGCTGAGGGTTATTGTAAGAGGTGAGGATACAGCACTGTGCTGAGGGTTATTGTAAGAGGTGAGGATACAGCACTGTGCTGAGGGTTATTGTAAGAGGTGAGGATACAGCACTGTGCTGAGGGTTATTGTAAGAGGTGAGGATACAGCACTGTGCTGAGGGTTATTGTAAGAGGTGAGGATACAGCACTGTGCTGAGGGTTATTGTAAGAGGTGAGGATACAGCACTGTGCTGAGGGTTATTGTAAGAGGTGAGGATACAGCACTGTGCTGAGGGTTATTGTAAGAGGTGAGGATACAGCACTGTGCTGAGGGTTATTGTAAGAGGTGAGGATACAGCACTGTGCTGAGGGTTATTGTAAGAGGTGAGGATACAGCACTGTGCTGAGGGTTATTGTAAGAGGTGAGGATACAGCACTGTGCTGAGGGTTATTGTAAGAGGTGAGGATACAGCACTGTGCTGAGGGTTATTGTAAGAGGTGAGGATACAGCACTGTGCTGAGGGTTATTGTAAGAGGTGAGGATACAGCACTGTGCTGAGGGTTATTGTAAGAGGTGAGGATACAGCACTGTGCTGAGGGTTATTGTAAGAGGTGAGGATACAGCACTGTGCTGAGGGTTATTGTAAGAGGTGAGGATACAGCACTGTGCTGAGGGTTATTGTAAGAGGTGAGGATACAGCACTGTGCTGAGGGTTATTGTAAGAGGTGAGGATACAGCACTGTGCTGAGGGTTATTGTAAGAGGTGAGGATACAGCACTGTGCTGAGGGTTATTGTAAGAGGTGAGGATACAGCACTGTGCTGAGGGTTATTGTAAGAGGTGAGGATACAGCACTGTGCTGAGGGTTATTGTAAGAGGTGAGGATACAGCACTGTGCTGAGGGTTATTGTAAGAGGTGAGGATACAGCACTGTGCTGAGGGTTATTGTAAGAGGTGAGGATACAGCACTGTGCTGAGGGTTATTGTAAGAGGTGAGGATACAGCACTGTGCTGAGGGTTATTGTAAGAGGTGAGGATACAGCACTGTGCTGAGGGTTATTGTAAGAGGTGAGGATACAGCACTGTGCTGAGGGTTATTGTAAGAGGTGAGGATACAGCACTGTGCTGAGGGTTATTGTAAGAGGTGAGGATACAGCACTGTGCTGAGGGTTATTGTAAGAGGTGAGGATACAGCACTGTGCTGAGGGTTATTGTAAGAGGTGAGGATACAGCACTGTGCTGAGGGTTATTGTAAGAGGTGAGGATACAGCACTGTGCTGAGGGTTATTGTAAGAGGTGAGGATACAGCACTGTGCTGAGGGTTATTGTAAGAGGTGAGGATACAGCACTGTGCTGAGGGTTATTGTAAGAGGTGAGGATACAGCACTGTGCTGAGGGTTATTGTAAGAGGTGAGGATACAGCACTGTGCTGAGGGTTATTGTAAGAGGTGAGGATACAGCACTGTGCTGAGGGTTATTGTAAGAGGTGAGGATACAGCACTGTGCTGAGGGTTATTGTAAGAGGTGAGGATACAGCACTGTGCTGAGGGTTATTGTAAGAGGTGAGGATACAGCACTGTGCTGAGGGTTATTGTAAGAGGTGAGGATACAGCACTGTGCTGAGGGTTATTGTAAGAGGTGAGGATACAGCACTGTGCTGAGGGTTATTGTAAGAGGTGAGGATACAGCACTGTGCTGAGGGTTATTGTAAGAGGTGAGGATACAGCACTGTGCTGAGGGTTATTGTAAGAGGTGAGGATACAGCACTGTGCTGAGGGTTATTGTAAGAGGTGAGGATACAGCACTGTGCTGAGGGTTATTGTAAGAGGTGAGGATACAGCACTGTGCTGAGGGTTATTGTAAGAGGTGAGGATACAGCACTGTGCTGAGGGTTATTGTAAGAGGTGAGGATACAGCACTGTGCTGAGGGTTATTGTAAGAGGTGAGGATACAGCACTGTGCTGAGGGTTATTGTAAGAGGTGAGGATACAGCACTGTGCTGAGGGTTATTGTAAGAGGTGAGGATACAGCACTGTGCTGAGGGTTATTGTAAGAGGTGAGGATACAGCACTGTGCTGAGGGTTATTGTAAGAGGTGAGGATACAGCACTGTGCTGAGGGTTATTGTAAGAGGTGAGGATACAGCACTGTGCTGAGGGTTATTGTAAGAGGTGAGGATACAGCACTGTGCTGAGGGTTATTGTAAGAGGTGAGGATACAGCACTGTGCTGAGGGTTATTGTAAGAGGTGAGGATACAGCACTGTGCTGAGGGTTATTGTAAGAGGTGAGGATACAGCACTGTGCTGAGGGTTATTGTAAGAGGTGAGGATACAGCACTGTGCTGAGGGTTATTGTAAGAGGTGAGGATACAGCACTGTGCTGAGGGTTATTGTAAGAGGTGAGGATACAGCACTGTGCTGAGGGTTATTGTAAGAGGTGAGGATACAGCACTGTGCTGAGGGTTATTGTAAGAGGTGAGGATACAGCACTGTGCTGAGGGTTATTGTAAGAGGTGAGGATACAGCACTGTGCTGAGGGTTATTGTAAGAGGTGAGGATACAGCACTGTGCTGAGGGTTATTGTAAGAGGTGAGGATACAGCACTGTGCTGAGGGTTATTGTAAGAGGTGAGGATACAGCACTGTGCTGAGGGTTATTGTAAGAGGTGAGGATACAGCACTGTGCTGAGGGTTATTGTAAGAGGTGAGGATACAGCACTGTGCTGAGGGTTATTGTAAGAGGTGAGGATACAGCACTGTGCTGAGGGTTATTGTAAGAGGTGAGGATACAGCACTGTGCTGAGGGTTATTGTAAGAGGTGAGGATACAGCACTGTGCTGAGGGTTATTGTAAGAGGTGAGGATACAGCACTGTGCTGAGGGTTATTGTAAGAGGTGAGGATACAGCACTGTGCTGAGGGTTATTGTAAGAGGTGAGGATACAGCACTGTGCTGAGGGTTATTGTAAGAGGTGAGGATACAGCACTGTGCTGAGGGTTATTGTAAGAGGTGAGGATACAGCACTGTGCTGAGGGTTATTGTAAGAGGTGAGGATACAGCACTGTGCTGAGGGTTATTGTAAGAGGTGAGGATACAGCACTGTGCTGAGGGTTATTGTAAGAGGTGAGGATACAGCACTGTGCTGAGGGTTATTGTAAGAGGTGAGGATACAGCACTGTGCTGAGGGTTATTGTAAGAGGTGAGGATACAGCACTGTGCTGAGGGTTATTGTAAGAGGTGAGGATACAGCACTGTGCTGAGGGTTATTGTAAGAGGTGAGGATACAGCACTGTGCTGAGGGTTATTGTAAGAGGTGAGGATACAGCACTGTGCTGAGGGTTATTGTAAGAGGTGAGGATACAGCACTGTGCTGAGGGTTATTGTAAGAGGTGAGGATACAGCACTGTGCTGAGGGTTATTGTAAGAGGTGAGGATACAGCACTGTGCTGAGGGTTATTGTAAGAGGTGAGGATACAGCACTGTGCTGAGGGTTATTGTAAGAGGTGAGGATACAGCACTGTGCTGAGGGTTATTGTAAGAGGTGAGGATACAGCACTGTGCTGAGGGTTATTGTAAGAGGTGAGGATACAGCACTGTGCTGAGGGTTATTGTAAGAGGTGAGGATACAGCACTGTGCTGAGGGTTATTGTAAGAGGTGAGGATACAGCACTGTGCTGAGGGTTATTGTAAGAGGTGAGGATACAGCACTGTGCTGAGGGTTATTGTAAGAGGTGAGGATACAGCACTGTGCTGAGGGTTATTGTAAGAGGTGAGGATACAGCACTGTGCTGAGGGTTATTGTAAGAGGTGAGGATACAGCACTGTGCTGAGGGTTATTGTAAGAGGTGAGGATACAGCACTGTGCTGAGGGTTATTGTAAGAGGTGAGGATACAGCACTGTGCTGAGGGTTATTGTAAGAGGTGAGGATACAGCACTGTGCTGAGGGTTATTGTAAGAGGTGAGGATACAGCACTGTGCTGAGGGTTATTGTAAGAGGTGAGGATACAGCACTGTGCTGAGGGTTATTGTAAGAGGTGAGGATACAGCACTGTGCTGAGGGTTATTGTAAGAGGTGAGGATACAGCACTGTGCTGAGGGTTATTGTAAGAGGTGAGGATACAGCACTGTGCTGAGGGTTATTGTAAGAGGTGAGGATACAGCACTGTGCTGAGGGTTATTGTAAGAGGTGAGGATACAGCACTGTGCTGAGGGTTATTGTAAGAGGTGAGGATACAGCACTGTGCTGAGGGTTATTGTAAGAGGTGAGGATACAGCACTGTGCTGAGGGTTATTGTAAGAGGTGAGGATACAGCACTGTGCTGAGGGTTATTGTAAGAGGTGAGGATACAGCACTGTGCTGAGGGTTATTGTAAGAGGTGAGGATACAGCACTGTGCTGAGGGTTATTGTAAGAGGTGAGGATACAGCACTGTGCTGAGGGTTATTGTAAGAGGTGAGGATACAGCACTGTGCTGAGGGTTATTGTAAGAGGTGAGGATACAGCACTGTGCTGAGGGTTATTGTAAGAGGTGAGGATACAGCACTGTGCTGAGAGTTATTGTAAGAGGTGAGGATACAGCACTGTGCTGAGGGTTATTGTAAGAGGTGAGGATACAGCACTGTGCTGAGGGTTATTGTAAGAGGTGAGGATACAGCACTGTGCTGAGGGTTATTGTAAGAGGTGAGGATACAGCACTGTGCTGAGGGTTATTGTAAGAGGTGAGGATACAGCACTGTGCTGAGGGTTATTGTAAGAGGTGAGGATACAGCACTGTGCTGAGGGTTATTGTAAGAGGTGAGGATACAGCACTGTGCTGAGGGTTATTGTAAGAGGTGAGGATACAGCACTGTGCTGAGGGTTATTGTAAGAGGTGAGGATACAGCACTGTGCTGAGGGTTATTGTAAGAGGTGAGGATACAGCACTGTGCTGAGGGTTATTGTAAGAGGTGAGGATACAGCACTGTGCTGAGGGTTATTGTAAGAGGTGAGGATACAGCACTGTGCTGAGGGTTATTGTAAGAGGTGAGGATACAGCACTGTGCTGAGGGTTATTGTAAGAGGTGAGGATACAGCACTGTGCTGAGGGTTATTGTAAGAGGTGAGGATACAGCACTGTGCTGAGGGTTATTGTAAGAGGTGAGGATACAGCACTGTGCTGAGGGTTATTGTAAGAGGTGAGGATACAGCACTGTGCTGAGGGTTATTGTAAGAGGTGAGGATACAGCACTGTGCTGAGGGTTATTGTAAGAGGTGAGGATACAGCACTGTGCTGAGGGTTATTGTAAGAGGTGAGGATACAGCACTGTGCTGAGGGTTATTGTAAGAGGTGAGGATACAGCACTGTGCTGAGGGTTATTGTAAGAGGTGAGGATACAGCACTGTGCTGAGGTTATTGTAAGAGGTGAGGATACAGCACTGTGCTGAGGGTTATTGTAAGAGGTGAGGATACAGCACTGTGCTGAGGGTTATTGTAAGAGGTGAGGATACAGCACTGTGCTGAGGGTTATTGTAAGAGGTGAGGATACAGCACTGTGCTGAGGGTTATTGTAAGAGGTGAGGATACAGCACTGTGCTGAGGGTTATTGTAAGAGGTGAGGATACAGCACTGTGCTGAGAGTTATTGTAAGAGGTGAGGATACAGCACTGTGCTGAGGGTTATTGTAAGAGGTGAGGATACAGCACTGTGCTGAGGGTTATTGTAAGAGGTGAGGATACAGCACTGTGCTGAGGGTTATTGTAAGAGGTGAGGATACAGCACTGTGCTGAGAGTTATTGTAAGAGGTGAGGATACAGCACTGTGCTGAGGGTTATTGTAAGAGGTGAGGATACAGCACTGTGCTGAGGGTTATTGTAAGAGGTGAGGATACAGCACTGTGCTGAGGGTTATTGTAAGAGGTGAGGATACAGCACTGTGCTGAGGGTTATTGTAAGAGGTGAGGATACAGCACTGTGCTGAGGGTTATTGTAAGAGGTGAGGATACAGCACTGTGCTGAGGGTTATTGTAAGAGGTGAGGATACAGCACTGTGCTGAGGGTTATTGTAAGAGGTGAGGATACAGCACTGTGCTGAGGGTTATTGTAAGAGGTGAGGATACAGCACTGTGCTGAGGTTTATTGTAAGAGGTGAGGATACAGCACTGTGCTGAGGGTTAGTGTAAGAGGTGAGGATACAGCACTGTGCTGAGGGTTATTGTAAGAGGTGAGGATACAGCACTGTGCTGAGGGTTATTGTAAGAGGTGAGGATACATCACTGTGCTGAGGGTTATTGTAAGAGGTGAGGATACAGCACTGTGCTGAGGGTTATTGTAAGAGGTGAGGATACAGCACTGTGCTGAGGGTTATTGTAAGAGGTGAGGATACAGCACTGTGCTGAGGGTTATTGTAAGAGGTGAGGATACAGCACTGTGCTGAGGGTTATTGTAAGAGGTGAGGATACAGCACTGTGCTGAGGGTTATTGTAAGAGGTGAGGATACAGCACTGTGCTGAGGGTTATTGTAAGAGGTGAGGATACAGCACTGTGCTGAGGGTTATTGTAAGAGGTGAGGATACAGCACTGTGCTGAGGGTTATTGTAAGAGGTGAGGATACAGCACTGTGCTGAGGGTTATTGTAAGAGGTGAGGATACAGCACTGTGCTGAGGGTTATTGTAAGAGGTGAGGATACAGCACTGTGCTGAGGGTTATTGTAAGAGGTGAGGATACAGCACTGTGCTGAGGGTTATTGTAAGAGGTGAGGATACAGCACTGTGCTGAGGGTTATTGTAAGAGGTGAGGATACAGCACTGTGCTGAGGGTTATTGTAAGAGGTGAGGATACAGCACTGTGCTGAGGGTTATTGTAAGAGGTGAGGATACAGCACTGTGCTGAGGGTTATTGTAAGAGGTGAGGATACAGCACTGTGCTGAGGGTTATTGTAAGAGGTGAGGATACAGCACTGTGCTGAGGGTTATTGTAAGAGGTGAGGATACAGCACTGTGCTGAGGGTTATTGTAAGAGGTGAGGATACAGCACTGTGCTGAGGGTTATTGTAAGAGGTGAGGATACAGCACTGTGCTGAGGGTTATTGTAAGAGGTGAGGATACAGCACTGTGCTGAGGGTTATTGTAAGAGGTGAGGATACAGCACTGTGCTGAGGGTTATTGTAAGAGGTGAGGATACAGCACTGTGCTGAGGGTTATTGTAAGAGGTGAGGATACAGCACTGTGCTGAGGGTTATTGTAAGAGGTGAGGATACAGCACTGTGCTGAGGGTTATTGTAAGAGGTGAGGATACAGCACTGTGCTGAGGGTTATTGTAAGAGGTGAGGATACAGCACTGTGCTGAGGGTTATTGTAAGAGGTGAGGATACAGCACTGTGCTGAGGGTTATTGTAAGAGGTGAGGATACAGCACTGTGCTGAGGGTTATTGTAAGAGGTGAGGATACAGCACTGTGCTGAGGGTTATTGTAAGAGGTGAGGATACAGCACTGTGCTGAGGGTTATTGTAAGAGGTGAGGATACAGCACTGTGCTGAGGGTTATTGTAAGAGGTGAGGATACAGCACTGTGCTGAGGGTTATTGTAAGAGGTGAGGATACAGCACTGTGCTGAGGGTTATTGTAAGAGGTGAGGATACAGCACTGTGCTGAGGGTTATTGTAAGAGGTGAGGATACAGCACTGTGCTGAGGGTTATTGTAAGAGGTGAGGATACAGCACTGTGCTGAGGGTTATTGTAAGAGGTGAGGATACAGCACTGTGCTGAGGGTTATTGTAAGAGGTGAGGATACAGCACTGTGCTGAGGGTTATTGTAAGAGGTGAGGATACAGCACTGTGCTGAGGGTTATTGTAAGAGGTGAGGATACAGCACTGTGCTGAGGGTTATTGTAAGAGGTGAGGATACAGCACTGTGCTGAGGGTTATTGTAAGAGGTGAGGATACAGCACTGTGCTGAGGGTTATTGTAAGAGGTGAGGATACAGCACTGTGCTGAGGGTTATTGTAAGAGGTGAGGATACAGCACTGTGCTGAGGGTTATTGTAAGAGGTGAGGATACAGCACTGTGCTGAGGGTTATTGTAAGAGGTGAGGATACAGCACTGTGCTGAGGGTTATTGTAAGAGGTGAGGATACAGCACTGTGCTGAGGGTTATTGTAAGAGGTGAGGATACAGCACTGTGCTGAGGGTTATTGTAAGAGGTGAGGATACAGCACTGTGCTGAGGGTTATTGTAAGAGGTGAGGATACAGCACTGTGCTGAGGGTTATTGTAAGAGGTGAGGATACAGCACTGTGCTGAGGGTTATTGTAAGAGGTGAGGATACAGCACTGTGCTGAGGGTTATTGTAAGAGGTGAGGATACAGCACTGTGCTGAGGGTTATTGTAAGAGGTGAGGATACAGCACTGTGCTGAGGGTTATTGTAAGAGGTGAGGATACAGCACTGTGCTGAGGGTTATTGTAAGAGGTGAGGATACAGCACTGTGCTGAGGGTTATTGTAAGAGGTGAGGATACAGCACTGTGCTGAGGGTTATTGTAAGAGGTGAGGATACAGCACTGTGCTGAGGGTTATTGTAAGAGGTGAGGATACAGCACTGTGCTGAGGTTATTGTAAGAGGTGAGGATACAGCACTGTGCTGAGGGTTATTGTAAGAGGTGAGGATACAGCACTGTGCTGAGGGTTATTGTAAGAGGTGAGGATACAGCACTGTGCTGAGGGTTATTGTAAGAGGTGAGGATACAGCACTGTGCTGAGGGTTATTGTAAGAGGTGAGGATACAGCACTGTGCTGAGGGTTATTGTAAGAGGTGAGGATACAGCACTGTGCTGAGGGTTATTGTAAGAGGTGAGGATACAGCACTGTGCTGAGGGTTATTGTAAGAGGTGAGGATACAGCACTGTGCTGAGGGTTATTGTAAGAGGTGAGGATACAGCACTGTGCTGAGGTTATTGTAAGAGGTGAGGATACAGCACTGTGCTGAGGGTTATTGTAAGAGGTGAGGATACAGCACTGTGCTGAGGGTTATTGTAAGAGGTGAGGATACAGCACTGTGCTGAGGGTTATTGTAAGAGGTGAGGATACAGCACTGTGCTGAGAGTTATTGTAAGAGGTGAGGATACAGCACTGTGCTGAGGGTTATTGTAAGAGGTGAGGATACAGCACTGTGCTGAGGGTTATTGTAAGAGGTGAGGATACAGCACTGTGCTGAGGGTTATTGTAAGAGGTGAGGATACAGCACTGTGCTGAGGGTTATTGTAAGAGGTGAGGATACAGCACTGTGCTGAGGGTTATTGTAAGAGGTGAGGATACAGCACTGTGCTGAGGGTTATTGTAAGAGGTGAGGATACAGCACTGTGCTGAGGGTTATTGTAAGAGGTGAGGATACAGCACTGTGCTGAGGGTTATTGTAAGAGGTGAGGATACAGCACTGTGCTGAGGGTTATTGTAAGAGGTGAGGATACAGCACTGTGCTGAGGGTTATTGTAAGAGGTGAGGATACAGCACTGTGCTGAGGGTTATTGTAAGAGGTGAGGATACAGCACTGTGCTGAGGGTTATTGTAAGAGGTGAGGATACAGCACTGTGCTGAGGGTTATTGTAAGAGGTGAGGATACAGCACTGTGCTGAGGGTTATTGTAAGAGGTGAGGATACAGCACTGTGCTGAGGGTTATTGTAAGAGGTGAGGATACAGCACTGTGCTGAGGGTTATTGTAAGAGGTGAGGATACAGCACTGTGCTGAGGGTTATTGTAAGAGGTGAGGATACAGCACTGTGCTGAGGGTTATTGTAAGAGGTGAGGATACAGCACTGTGCTGAGGGTTATTGTAAGAGGTGAGGATACAGCACTGTGCTGAGGGTTATTGTAAGAGGTGAGGATACAGCACTGTGCTGAGGGTTATTGTAAGAGGTGAGGATACAGCACTGTGCTGAGGGTTATTGTAAGAGGTGAGGATACAGCACTGTGCTGAGGGTTATTGTAAGAGGTGAGGATACAGCACTGTGCTGAGGGTTATTGTAAGAGGTGAGGATACAGCACTGTGCTGAGGGTTATTGTAAGAGGTGAGGATACAGCACTGTGCTGAGGGTTATTGTAAGAGGTGAGGATACAGCACTGTGCTGAGGGTTATTGTAAGAGGTGAGGATACAGCACTGTGCTGAGGGTTATTGTAAGAGGTGAGGATACAGCACTGTGCTGAGGGTTATTGTAAGAGGTGAGGATACAGCACTGTGCTGAGGGTTATTGTAAGAGGTGAGGATACAGCACTGTGCTGAGGGTTATTGTAAGAGGTGAGGATACAGCACTGTGCTGAGGTTATTGTAAGAGGTGAGGATACAGCACTGTGCTGAGGGTTATTGTAAGAGGTGAGGATACAGCACTGTGCTGAGGGTTATTGTAAGAGGTGAGGATACAGCACTGTGCTGAGGGTTATTGTAAGAGGTGAGGATACAGCACTGTGCTGAGGGTTATTGTAAGAGGTGAGGATACAGCACTGTGCTGAGGGTTATTGTAAGAGGTGAGGATACAGCACTGTGCTGAGGGTTATTGTAAGAGGTGAGGATACAGCACTGTGCTGAGGGTTATTGTAAGAGGTGAGGATACAGCACTGTGCTGAGGGTTATTGTAAGAGGTGAGGATACAGCACTGTGCTGAGGGTTATTGTAAGAGGTGAGGATACAGCACTGTGCTGAGGGTTATTGTAAGAGGTGAGGATACAGCACTGTGCTGAGGGTTATTGTAAGAGGTGAGGATACAGCACTGTGCTGAGGGTTATTGTAAGAGGTGAGGATACAGCACTGTGCTGAGGGTTATTGTAAGAGGTGAGGATACAGCACTGTGCTGAGGGTTATTGTAAGAGGTGAGGATACAGCACTGTGCTGAGGGTTATTGTAAGAGGTGAGGATACAGCACTGTGCTGAGGGTTATTGTAAGAGGTGAGGATACAGCACTGTGCTGAGGGTTATTGTAAGAGGTGAGGATACAGCACTGTGCTGAGGGTTATTGTAAGAGGTGAGGATACAGCACTGTGCTGAGGGTTATTGTAAGAGGTGAGGATACAGCACTGTGCTGAGGGTTATTGTAAGAGGTGAGGATACAGCACTGTGCTGAGGGTTATTGTAAGAGGTGAGGATACAGCACTGTGCTGAGGGTTATTGTAAGAGGTGAGGATACAGCACTGTGCTGAGGGTTATTGTAAGAGGTGAGGATACAGCACTGTGCTGAGGGTTATTGTAAGAGGTGAGGATACAGCACTGTGCTGAGGGTTATTGTAAGAGGTGAGGATACAGCACTGTGCTGAGGGTTATTGTAAGAGGTGAGGATACAGCACTGTGCTGAGGGTTATTGTAAGAGGTGAGGATACAGCACTGTGCTGAGGGTTATTGTAAGAGGTGAGGATACAGCACTGTGCTGAGGGTTATTGTAAGAGGTGAGGATACAGCACTGTGCTGAGGGTTATTGTAAGAGGTGAGGATACAGCACTGTGCTGAGGGTTATTGTAAGAGGTGAGGATACAGCACTGTGCTGAGGGTTATTGTAAGAGGTGAGGATACAGCACTGTGCTGAGGGTTATTGTAAGAGGTGAGGATACAGCACTGTGCTGAGGGTTATTGTAAGAGGTGAGGATACAGCACTGTGCTGAGGGTTATTGTAAGAGGTGAGGATACAGCACTGTGCTGAGGGTTATTGTAAGAGGTGAGGATACAGCACTGTGCTGAGGGTTATTGTAAGAGGTGAGGATACAGCACTGTGCTGAGGGTTATTGTAAGAGGTGAGGATACAGCACTGTGCTGAGGGTTATTGTAAGAGGTGAGGATACAGCACTGTGCTGAGGGTTATTGTAAGAGGTGAGGATACAGCACTGTGCTGAGGGTTATTGTAAGAGGTGAGGATACAGCACTGTGCTGAGGGTTATTGTAAGAGGTGAGGATACAGCACTGTGCTGAGGGTTATTGTAAGAGGTGAGGATACAGCACTGTGCTGAGGGTTATTGTAAGAGGTGAGGATACAGCACTGTGCTGAGGGTTATTGTAAGAGGTGAGGATACAGCACTGTGCTGAGGGTTATTGTAAGAGGTGAGGATACAGCACTGTGCTGAGGGTTATTGTAAGAGGTGAGGATACAGCACTGTGCTGAGGGTTATTGTAAGAGGTGAGGATACAGCACTGTGCTGAGGGTTATTGTAAGAGGTGAGGATACAGCACTGTGCTGAGGGTTATTGTAAGAGGTGAGGATACAGCACTGTGCTGAGGGTTATTGTAAGAGGTGAGGATACAGCACTGTGCTGAGGGTTATTGTAAGAGGTGAGGATACAGCACTGTGCTGAGGGTTATTGTAAGAGGTGAGGATACAGCACTGTGCTGAGGGTTATTGTAAGAGGTGAGGATACAGCACTGTGCTGAGGGTTATTGTAAGAGGTGAGGATACAGCACTGTGCTGAGGGTTATTGTAAGAGGTGAGGATACAGCACTGTGCTGAGGGTTATTGTAAGAGGTGAGGATACAGCACTGTGCTGAGGGTTATTGTAAGAGGTGAGGATACAGCACTGTGCTGAGGGTTATTGTAAGAGGTGAGGATACAGCACTGTGCTGAGGGTTATTGTAAGAGGTGAGGATACAGCACTGTGCTGAGGGTTATTGTAAGAGGTGAGGATACAGCACTGTGCTGAGGGTTATTGTAAGAGGTGAGGATACAGCACTGTGCTGAGGGTTATTGTAAGAGGTGAGGATACAGCACTGTGCTGAGGGTTATTGTAAGAGGTGAGGATACAGCACTGTGCTGAGGGTTATTGTAAGAGGTGAGGATACAGCACTGTGCTGAGGGTTATTGTAAGAGGTGAGGATACAGCACTGTGCTGAGGGTTATTGTAAGAGGTGAGGATACAGCACTGTGCTGAGGGTTATTGTAAGAGGTGAGGATACAGCACTGTGCTGAGGGTTATTGTAAGAGGTGAGGATACAGCACTGTGCTGAGGGTTATTGTAAGAGGTGAGGATACAGCACTGTGCTGAGGGTTATTGTAAGAGGTGAGGATACAGCACAGTGCTGCGGATTATTGTAAGAGGTGTGGATACAGCACTGTGCTGAGATTTATTGTAAGAGGTGAGGATACAGCACTGTGCTGAGGGTTATTGTCAGAGGTGAGGATACAGCACTGTGCTGAGGGTTATTGTAAGAGGTGAGGATACAGCACTGTGCTGAGGGTTATTGTAAGAGGTGAGGATACAGCACTGTGCTGAGGGTTATTGTAAGAGGTGAGGATACAGCACTGTGCTGAGGGTTATTGTAAGAGGTGAGGATACAGCACTGTGCTGAGGGTTATTGTAAGAGGTGAGGATACAGCACTGTGCTGAGGGTTATTGTAAGAGGTGAGGATACAGCACTGTGCTGAGGGTTATTGTAAGAGGTGAGGATACAGCACTGTGCTGAGGGTTATTGTAAGAGGTGAGGATACAGCACTGTGCTGAGGGTTATTGTAAGAGGTGAGGATACAGCACTGTGCTGAGGGTTATTGTAAGAGGTGAGGATACAGCACTGTGCTGAGGGTTATTGTAAGAGGTGAGGATACAGCACTGTGCTGAGGGTTATTGTAAGAGGTGAGGATACAGCACTGTGCTGAGGGTTATTGTAAGAGGTGAGGATACAGCACTGTGCTGAGGGTTATTGTAAGAGGTGAGGATACAGCACTGTGCTGAGGGTTATTGTAAGAGGTGAGGATACAGCACTGTGCTGAGGGTTATTGTAAGAGGTGAGGATACAGCACTGTGCTGAGGGTTATTGTAAGAGGTGAGGATACAGCACTGTGCTGAGGGTTATTGTAAGAGGTGAGGATACAGCACTGTGCTGAGGGTTATTGTAAGAGGTGAGGATACAGCACTGTGCTGAGGGTTATTGTAAGAGGTGAGGATACAGCACTGTGCTGAGGGTTATTGTAAGAGGTGAGGATACAGCACTGTGCTGAGGGTTATTGTAAGAGGTGAGGATACAGCACTGTGCTGAGGGTTATTGTAAGAGGTGAGGATACAGCACTGTGCTGAGGTTATTGTAAGAGGTGAGGATACAGCACTGTGCTGAGGGTTATTGTAAGAGGTGAGGATACAGCACTGTGCTGAGGGTTATTGTAAGAGGTGAGGATACAGCACTGTGCTGAGGGTTATTGTAAGAGGTGAGGATACAGCACTGTGCTGAGGGTTATTGTAAGAGGTGAGGATACAGCACTGTGCTGAGGGTTATTGTAAGAGGTGAGGATACAGCACTGTGCTGAGGGTTATTGTAAGAGGTGAGGATACAGCACTGTGCTGAGGGTTATTGTAAGAGGTGAGGATACAGCACTGTGCTGAGGGTTATTGTAAGAGGTGAGGATACAGCACTGTGCTGAGGGTTATTGTAAGAGGTGAGGATACAGCACTGTGCTGAGGGTTATTGTAAGAGGTGAGGATACAGCACTGTGCTGAGGGTTATTGTAAGAGGTGAGGATACAGCACTGTGCTGAGGGTTATTGTAAGAGGTGAGGATACAGCACTGTGCTGAGGGTTATTGTAAGAGGTGAGGATACAGCACTGTGCTGAGGGTTATTGTAAGAGGTGAGGATACAGCACTGTGCTGAGGGTTATTGTAAGAGGTGAGGATACAGCACTGTGCTGAGGGTTATTGTAAGAGGTGAGGATACAGCACTGTGCTGAGGGTTATTGTAAGAGGTGAGGATACAGCACTGTGCTGAGGGTTATTGTAAGAGGTGAGGATACAGCACTGTGCTGAGGGTTATTGTAAGAGGTGAGGATACAGCACTGTGCTGAGGGTTATTGTAAGAGGTGAGGATACAGCACTGTGCTGAGGGTTATTGTAAGAGGTGAGGATACAGCACTGTGCTGAGGGTTATTGTAAGAGGTGAGGATACAGCACTGTGCTGAGGGTTATTGTAAGAGGTGAGGATACAGCACTGTGCTGAGGGTTATTGTAAGAGGTGAGGATACAGCACTGTGCTGAGGGTTATTGTAAGAGGTGAGGATACAGCACTGTGCTGAGGGTTATTGTAAGAGGTGAGGATACAGCACTGTGCTGAGGGTTATTGTAAGAGGTGAGGATACAGCACTGTGCTGAGGGTTATTGTAAGAGGTGAGGATACAGCACTGTGCTGAGGGTTATTGTAAGAGGTGAGGATACAGCACTGTGCTGAGGGTTATTGTAAGAGGTGAGGATACAGCACTGTGCTGAGGTTATTGTAAGAGGTGAGGATACAGCACTGTGCTGAGGGTTATTGTAAGAGGTGAGGATACAGCACTGTGCTGAGGGTTATTGTAAGAGGTGAGGATACAGCACTGTGCTGAGGGTTATTGTAAGAGGTGAGGATACAGCACTGTGCTGAGGGTTATTGTAAGAGGTGAGGATACAGCACTGTGCTGAGGGTTATTGTAAGAGGTGAGGATACAGCACTGTGCTGAGGGTTATTGTAAGAGGTGAGGATACAGCACTGTGCTGAGGGTTATTGTAAGAGGTGAGGATACAGCACTGTGCTGAGGGTTATTGTAAGAGGTGAGGATACAGCACTGTGCTGAGGGTTATTGTAAGAGGTGAGGATACAGCACTGTGCTGAGAGTTATTGTAAGAGGTGAGGATACAGCACTGTGCTGAGGGTTATTGTAAGAGGTGAGGATACAGCACTGTGCTGAGGGTTATTGTAAGAGGTGAGGATACAGCACTGTGCTGAGGGTTATTGTAAGAGGTGAGGATACAGCACTGTGCTGAGGGTTATTGTAAGAGGTGAGGATACAGCACTGTGCTGAGGGTTATTGTAAGAGGTGAGGATACAGCACTGTGCTGAGGGTTATTGTAAGAGGTGAGGATACAGCACTGTGCTGAGGGTTATTGTAAGAGGTGAGGATACAGCACTGTGCTGAGGGTTATTGTAAGAGGTGAGGATACAGCACTGTGCTGAGGGTTATTGTAAGAGGTGAGGATACAGCACTGTGCTGAGGGTTATTGTAAGAGGTGAGGATACAGCACTGTGCTGAGGGTTATTGTAAGAGGTGAGGATACAGCACTGTGCTGAGGGTTATTGTAAGAGGTGAGGATACAGCACTGTGCTGAGGGTTATTGTAAGAGGTGAGGATACAGCACTGTGCTGAGGGTTATTGTAAGAGGTGAGGATACAGCACTGTGCTGAGGGTTATTGTAAGAGGTGAGGATACAGCACTGTGCTGAGGGTTATTGTAAGAGGTGAGGATACAGCACTGTGCTGAGGGTTATTGTAAGAGGTGAGGATACAGCACTGTGCTGAGGGTTATTGTAAGAGGTGAGGATACAGCACTGTGCTGAGGGTTATTGTAAGAGGTGAGGATACAGCACTGTGCTGAGGGTTATTGTAAGAGGTGAGGATACAGCACTGTGCTGAGGGTTATTGTAAGAGGTGAGGATACAGCACTGTGCTGAGGGTTATTGTAAGAGGTGAGGATACAGCACTGTGCTGAGGGTTATTGTAAGAGGTGAGGATACAGCACTGTGCTGAGGGTTATTGTAAGAGGTGAGGATACAGCACTGTGCTGAGGGTTATTGTAAGAGGTGAGGATACAGCACTGTGCTGAGGGTTATTGTAAGAGGTGAGGATACAGCACTGTGCTGAGGGTTATTGTAAGAGGTGAGGATACAGCACTGTGCTGAGGGTTATTGTAAGAGGTGAGGATACAGCACTGTGCTGAGGGTTATTGTAAGAGGTGAGGATACAGCACTGTGCTGAGGTTATTGTAAGAGGTGAGGATACAGCACTGTGCTGAGGGTTATTGTAAGAGGTGAGGATACAGCACTGTGCTGAGGGTTATTGTAAGAGGTGAGGATACAGCACTGTGCTGAGGGTTATTGTAAGAGGTGAGGATACAGCACTGTGCTGAGGGTTATTGTAAGAGGTGAGGATACAGCACTGTGCTGAGGGTTATTGTAAGAGGTGAGGATACAGCACTGTGCTGAGGGTTATTGTAAGAGGTGAGGATACAGCACTGTGCTGAGGGTTATTGTAAGAGGTGAGGATACAGCACTGTGCTGAGGGTTATTGTAAGAGGTGAGGATACAGCACTGTGCTGAGGGTTATTGTAAGAGGTGAGGATACAGCACTGTGCTGAGGGTTATTGTAAGAGGTGAGGATACAGCACTGTGCTGAGGGTTATTGTAAGAGGTGAGGATACAGCACTGTGCTGAGGGTTATTGTAAGAGGTGAGGATACAGCACTGTGCTGAGGGTTATTGTAAGAGGTGAGGATACAGCACTGTGCTGAGGGTTATTGTAAGAGGTGAGGATACAGCACTGTGCTGAGGGTTATTGTAAGAGGTGAGGATACAGCACTGTGCTGAGGGTTATTGTAAGAGGTGAGGATACAGCACTGTGCTGAGGGTTATTGTAAGAGGTGAGGATACAGCACTGTGCTGAGGGTTATTGTAAGAGGTGAGGATACAGCACTGTGCTGAGGGTTATTGTAAGAGGTGAGGATACAGCACTGTGCTGAGGGTTATTGTAAGAGGTGAGGATACAGCACTGTGCTGAGGGTTATTGTAAGAGGTGAGGATACAGCACTGTGCTGAGGGTTATTGTAAGAGGTGAGGATACAGCACTGTGCTGAGGGTTATTGTAAGAGGTGAGGATACAGCACTGTGCTGAGGGTTATTGTAAGAGGTGAGGATACAGCACTGTGCTGAGGGTTATTGTAAGAGGTGAGGATACAGCACTGTGCTGAGGTTATTGTAAGAGGTGAGGATACAGCACTGTGCTGAGAGTTATTGTAAGAGGTGAGGATACAGCACTGTGCTGAGGGTTATTGTAAGAGGTGAGGATACAGCACTGTGCTGAGGGTTATTGTAAGAGGTGAGGATACAGCACTGTGCTGAGGGTTATTGTAAGAGGTGAGGATACAGCACTGTGCTGAGGGTTATTGTAAGAGGTGAGGATACAGCACTGTGCTGAGGGTTATTGTAAGAGGTGAGGATACAGCACTGTGCTGAGGGTTATTGTAAGAGGTGAGGATACAGCACTGTGCTGAGGGTTATTGTAAGAGGTGAGGATACAGCACTGTGCTGAGGGTTATTGTAAGAGGTGAGGATACAGCACTGTGCTGAGGGTTATTGTAAGAGGTGAGGATACAGCACTGTGCTGAGGGTTATTGTAAGAGGTGAGGATACAGCACTGTGCTGAGGGTTATTGTAAGAGGTGAGGATACAGCACTGTGCTGAGGGTTATTGTAAGAGGTGAGGATACAGCACTGTGCTGAGGGTTATTGTAAGAGGTGAGGATACAGCACTGTGCTGAGGGTTATTGTAAGAGGTGAGGATACAGCACTGTGCTGAGGGTTATTGTAAGAGGTGAGGATACAGCACTGTGCTGAGGGTTATTGTAAGAGGTGAGGATACAGCACAGTGCTGCGGATTATTGTAAGAGGTGTGGATACAGCACTGTGCTGAGATTTATTGTAAGAGGTGAGGATACAGCACTGTGCTGAGGGTTATTGTCAGAGGTGAGGATACAGCACTGTGCTGAGGGTTATTGTAAGAGGTGAGGATACAGCACTGTGCTGAGGGTTATTGTAAGAGGTGAGGATACAGCACTGTGCTGAGGGTTATTGTAAGAGGTGAGGATACAGCACTGTGCTGAGGGTTATTGTAAGAGGTGAGGATACAGCACTGTGCTGAGGGTTATTGTAAGAGGTGAGGATACAGCACTGTGCTGAGGGTTATTGTAAGAGGTGAGGATACAGCACTGTGCTGAGGGTTATTGTAAGAGGTGAGGATACAGCACTGTGCTGAGGGTTATTGTAAGAGGTGAGGATACAGCACTGTGCTGAGGGTTATTGTAAGAGGTGAGGATACAGCACTGTGCTGAGGGTTATTGTAAGAGGTGAGGATACAGCACTGTGCTGAGGGTTATTGTAAGAGGTGAGGATACAGCACTGTGCTGAGGGTTATTGTAAGAGGTGAGGATACAGCACTGTGCTGAGGGTTATTGTAAGAGGTGAGGATACAGCACTGTGCTGAGGGTTATTGTAAGAGGTGAGGATACAGCACTGTGCTGAGGGTTATTGTAAGAGGTGAGGATACAGCACTGTGCTGAGGGTTATTGTAAGAGGTGAGGATACAGCACTGTGCTGAGGGTTATTGTAAGAGGTGAGGATACAGCACTGTGCTGAGGGTTATTGTAAGAGGTGAGGATACAGCACTGTGCTGAGGGTTATTGTAAGAGGTGAGGATACAGCACTGTGCTGAGGTTATTGTAAGAGGTGAGGATACAGCACTGTGCTGAGGTTATTGTAAGAGGTGAGGATACAGCACTGTGCTGAGGGTTATTGTAAGAGGTGAGGATACAGCACTGTGCTGAGGGTTATTGTAAGAGGTGAGGATACAGCACTGTGCTGAGGGTTATTGTAAGAGGTGAGGATACAGCACTGTGCTGAGGGTTATTGTAAGAGGTGAGGATACAGCACTGTGCTGAGGGTTATTGTAAGAGGTGAGGATACAGCACTGTGCTGAGGGTTATTGTAAGAGGTGAGGATACAGCACTGTGCTGAGGGTTATTGTAAGAGGTGAGGATACAGCACTGTGCTGAGGGTTATTGTAAGAGGTGAGGATACAGCACTGTGCTGAGGGTTATTGTAAGAGGTGAGGATACAGCACTGTGCTGAGGGTTATTGTAAGAGGTGAGGATACAGCACTGTGCTGAGGGTTATTGTAAGAGGTGAGGATACAGCACTGTGCTGAGGGTTATTGTAAGAGGTGAGGATACAGCACTGTGCTGAGGGTTATTGTAAGAGGTGAGGATACAGCACTGTGCTGAGGGTTATTGTAAGAGGTGAGGATACAGCACTGTGCTGAGGGTTATTGTAAGAGGTGAGGATACAGCACTGTGCTGAGGGTTATTGTAAGAGGTGAGGATACAGCACTGTGCTGAGGGTTATTGTAAGAGGTGAGGATACAGCACTGTGCTGAGGGTTATTGTAAGAGGTGAGGATACAGCACTGTGCTGAGGGTTATTGTAAGAGGTGAGGATACAGCACTGTGCTGAGGGTTATTGTAAGAGGTGAGGATACAGCACTGTGCTGAGGGTTATTGTAAGAGGTGAGGATACAGCACTGTGCTGAGGGTTATTGTAAGAGGTGAGGATACAGCACTGTGCTGAGGGTTATTGTAAGAGGTGAGGATACAGCACTGTGCTGAGGGTTATTGTAAGAGGTGAGGATACAGCACTGTGCTGAGGGTTATTGTAAGAGGTGAGGATACAGCACTGTGCTGAGGGTTATTGTAAGAGGTGAGGATACAGCACTGTGCTGAGGGTTATTGTAAGAGGTGAGGATACAGCACTGTGCTGAGGGTTATTGTAAGAGGTGAGGATACAGCACTGTGCTGAGGGTTATTGTAAGAGGTGAGGATACAGCACTGTGCTGAGGGTTATTGTAAGAGGTGAGGATACAGCACTGTGCTGAGGTTATTGTAAGAGGTGAGGATACAGCACTGTGCTGAGGGTTATTGTAAGAGGTGAGGATACAGCACTGTGCTGAGGGTTATTGTAAGAGGTGAGGATACAGCACTGTGCTGAGGGTTATTGTAAGAGGTGAGGATACAGCACTGTGCTGAGGGTTATTGTAAGAGGTGAGGATACAGCACTGTGCTGAGGGTTATTGTAAGAGGTGAGGATACAGCACTGTGCTGAGGGTTATTGTAAGAGGTGAGGATACAGCACTGTGCTGAGGGTTATTGTAAGAGGTGAGGATACAGCACTGTGCTGAGGGTTATTGTAAGAGGTGAGGATACAGCACTGTGCTGAGGGTTATTGTAAGAGGTGAGGATACAGCACTGTGCTGAGGGTTATTGTAAGAGGTGAGGATACAGCACTGTGCTGAGGGTTATTGTAAGAGGTGAGGATACAGCACTGTGCTGAGGGTTATTGTAAGAGGTGAGGATACAGCACTGTGCTGAGGGTTATTGTAAGAGGTGAGGATACAGCACTGTGCTGAGGGTTATTGTAAGAGGTGAGGATACAGCACTGTGCTGAGGGTTATTGTAAGAGGTGAGGATACAGCACTGTGCTGAGGGTTATTGTAAGAGGTGAGGATACAGCACTGTGCTGAGGGTTATTGTAAGAGGTGAGGATACAGCACTGTGCTGAGGGTTATTGTAAGAGGTGAGGATACAGCACTGTGCTGAGGGTTATTGTAAGAGGTGAGGATACAGCACTGTGCTGAGGGTTATTGTAAGAGGTGAGGATACAGCACTGTGCTGAGGGTTATTGTAAGAGGTGAGGATACAGCACTGTGCTGAGGGTTATTGTAAGAGGTGAGGATACAGCACTGTGCTGAGGGTTATTGTAAGAGGTGAGGATACAGCACTGTGCTGAGGGTTATTGTAAGAGGTGAGGATACAGCACTGTGCTGAGGGTTATTGTAAGAGGTGAGGATACAGCACTGTGCTGAGGGTTATTGTAAGAGGTGAGGATACAGCACTGTGCTGAGGTTATTGTAAGAGGTGAGGATACAGCACTGTGCTGAGGGTTATTGTAAGAGGTGAGGATACAGCACTGTGCTGAGGGTTATTGTAAGAGGTGAGGATACAGCACTGTGCTGAGGGTTATTGTAAGAGGTGAGGATACAGCACTGTGCTGAGGGTTATTGTAAGAGGTGAGGATACAGCACTGTGCTGAGGGTTATTGTAAGAGGTGAGGATACAGCACTGTGCTGAGGGTTATTGTAAGAGGTGAGGATACAGCACTGTGCTGAGAGTTATTGTAAGAGGTGAGGATACAGCACTGTGCTGAGGGTTATTGTAAGAGGTGAGGATACAGCACTGTGCTGAGGGTTATTGTAAGAGGTGAGGATACAGCACTGTGCTGAGGGTTATTGTAAGAGGTGAGGATACAGCACTGTGCTGAGGGTTATTGTAAGAGGTGAGGATACAGCACTGTGCTGAGGGTTATTGTAAGAGGTGAGGATACAGCACTGTGCTGAGGGTTATTGTAAGAGGTGAGGATACAGCACTGTGCTGAGGGTTATTGTAAGAGGTGAGGATACAGCACTGTGCTGAGGGTTATTGTAAGAGGTGAGGATACAGCACTGTGCTGAGGGTTATTGTAAGAGGTGAGGATACAGCACTGTGCTGAGGTTATTGTAAGAGGTGAGGATACAGCACTGTGCTGAGGGTTATTGTAAGAGGTGAGGATACAGCACTGTGCTGAGGGTTATTGTAAGAGGTGAGGATACAGCACTGTGCTGAGGGTTATTGTAAGAGGTGAGGATACAGCACTGTGCTGAGGTTATTGTAAGAGGTGAGGATACAGCACTGTGCTGAGGGTTATTGTAAGAGGTGAGGATACAGCACTGTGCTGAGGGTTATTGTAAGAGGTGAGGATACAGCACTGTGCTGAGGGTTATTGTAAGAGGTGAGGATACAGCACTGTGCTGAGGGTTATTGTAAGAGGTGAGGATACAGCACTGTGCTGAGGGTTATTGTAAGAGGTGAGGATACAGCACTGTGCTGAGGGTTATTGTAAGAGGTGAGGATACAGCACTGTGCTGAGGGTTATTGTAAGAGGTGAGGATACAGCACTGTGCTGAGGGTTATTGTAAGAGGTGAGGATACAGCACTGTGCTGAGGGTTATTGTAAGAGGTGAGGATACAGCACTGTGCTGAGGGTTATTGTAAGAGGTGAGGATACAGCACTGTGCTGAGGGTTATTGTAAGAGGTGAGGATACAGCACTGTGCTGAGGGTTATTGTAAGAGGTGAGGATACAGCACTGTGCTGAGGGTTATTGTAAGAGGTGAGGATACAGCACTGTGCTGAGGGTTATTGTAAGAGGTGAGGATACAGCACTGTGCTGAGGGTTATTGTAAGAGGTGAGGATACAGCACTGTGCTGAGGGTTATTGTAAGAGGTGAGGATACAGCACTGTGCTGAGGGTTATTGTAAGAGGTGAGGATACAGCACTGTGCTGAGGGTTATTGTAAGAGGTGAGGATACAGCACTGTGCTGAGGGTTATTGTAAGAGGTGAGGATACAGCACTGTGCTGAGGGTTATTGTAAGAGGTGAGGATACAGCACTGTGCTGAGGGTTATTGTAAGAGGTGAGGATACAGCACTGTGCTGAGGGTTATTGTAAGAGGTGAGGATACAGCACTGTGCTGAGGGTTATTGTAAGAGGTGAGGATACAGCACTGTGCTGAGGGTTATTGTAAGAGGTGAGGATACAGCACTGTGCTGAGGGTTATTGTAAGAGGTGAGGATACAGCACTGTGCTGAGGGTTATTGTAAGAGGTGAGGATACAGCACTGTGCTGAGGGTTATTGTAAGAGGTGAGGATACAGCACTGTGCTGAGAGTTATTGTAAGAGGTGAGGATACAGCACTGTGCTGAGGGTTATTGTAAGAGGTGAGGATACAGCACTGTGCTGAGGGTTGTTGTAAGAGGTGAGGATACAGCACTGTGCTGAGGGTTAATGTAAGAGGTGAGGATACAGCACTGTGCTGAGATTTATTGTAAATGGTGAGGATACAGCACTGTGCTGAGGGTTATTGTAAGAGGTGAGGATACAGCACTGTGCTGAGGGTTATTGTAAGAGGTGAGGATACAGCACTGTGCTGAGGGTTATTGTAAGAGGTGAGGATACAGCACTGTGCTGAGGGTTATTGTAAGAGGTGAGGATACAGCACTGTGCTGAGGGTTATTGTAAGAGGTGAGGATACAGCACTGTGCTGAGGGTTATTGTAAGAGGTGAGGATACAGCACTGTGCTGAGGGTTATTGTAAGAGGTGAGGATACAGCACTGTGCTGAGGTTATTGTAAGAGGTGAGGATACAGCACTGTGCTGAGGGTTATTGTAAGAGGTGAGGATACAGCACTGTGCTGAGGGTTATTGTAAGAGGTGAGGATACAGCACTGTGCTGAGGGTTATTGTAAGAGGTGAGGATACAGCACTGTGCTGAGGGTTATTGTAAGAGGTGAGGATACAGCACTGTGCTGAGGGTTATTGTAAGAGGTGAGGATACAGCACTGTGCTGAGGGTTATTGTAAGAGGTGAGGATACAGCACTGTGCTGAGGGTTATTGTAAGAGGTGAGGATACAGCACTGTGCTGAGGGTTATTGTAAGAGGTGAGGATACAGCACTGTGCTGAGGGTTATTGTAAGAGGTGAGGATACAGCACTGTGCTGAGGGTTATTGTAAGAGGTGAGGATACAGCACTGTGCTGAGGGTTATTGTAAGAGGTGAGGATACAGCACTGTGCTGAGGGTTATTGTAAGAGGTGAGGATACAGCACTGTGCTGAGGGTTATTGTAAGAGGTGAGGATACAGCACTGTGCTGAGGGTTATTGTAAGAGGTGAGGATACAGCACTGTGCTGAGGGTTATTGTAAGAGGTGAGGATACAGCACTGTGCTGAGGGTTATTGTAAGAGGTGAGGATACAGCACTGTGCTGAGGGTTATTGTAAGAGGTGAGGATACAGCACTGTGCTGAGGTTATTGTAAGAGGTGAGGATACAGCACTGTGCTGAGGGTTATTGTAAGAGGTGAGGATACAGCACTGTGCTGAGGTTTAAGGTTAGAAGTTGAGGATACAGCACTGTGCTGAGGCTTTTTTGTAAGAGGTGAGGATACAGCACTGTGCTGAGGTTATTGTAAGAGGGAGGATACTGCACTGTGCTGCGGATTATTGTAAGACGTGAGGATACAGCAATTGTGGTGTGCGTTTATTGTAAGAAGTGAGGATACAGCACTGTGCTGTGGGTTATTGTAAGAGGGTGAGGAGGACAATACTATGCTGAGGGTTATTGTAAGAGGTGAGGATACAGCACTGTGCTGAGGGTTAATGTAAGAGGGAGGATACAGCACTCTGCTGAGGGTTATTGTAAGAGGTGAGGATACAGCACTGTGCTGAGAGTCTATTGTATGAGGTGAGGATACATCACTGTGCTGAGGGTTATTGTAAGAGGTGAGGATACAGCACTGTGCTGAGGGTTATTGAAAGAGGTGAGGATGCCGCACAGAGCTGAGGTTATGTAAGAGGTGAGGATACAGCACTGTGCTGAGCGTTATTGTAAGAGGTGAGGATACAGCACTGTGCTGAGGGTTATTGTAAGAGGTGAGGATACAGCACTGTGCTGAGGGTTATTGTAAGAGGTGAGGATACAGCACTGTGCTGAGGGTTATTGTAAGAGGTGAGGATACAGCACTGTGCTGAGGGTTATTGTAAGAGGTGAGGATACAGCACTGTGCTGAGGGTTATTGTAAGAGGTGAGGATACAGCACTGTGCTGAGGGTTATTGTAAGAGGTGAGGATACAGCACTGTGCTGAGGGTTATTGTAAGAGGTGAGGATACAGCACTGTGCTGAGGTTATTGTAAGAGGTGAGGATACAGCACTGTGTTGAGGGTTATTGTAAGAGGTGAGGATACAGCACTGTGCTGAGAGTTATTGTAAGAGGTGAGGATACAGCACTGTGCTGAGGGTTATTGTAAGAGGTGAGGTTACAGCACTGTGCTGAGGGTTATTGTAAGAGGTGAGGATTAAGCACTGTGCTGAGGGTTATTGTAAGAGGTGTGGATACTGCACTGTGCTGAGGGTTATTGTAAGGCGTGAGGCTACAACACTCTGCTGAGGGTTATTGTAGAAGTGAGGATACAGCACTGTGCTGGGGGTTATTGTAAGAGGTGAGGATACATCACTGAGCTGAGATTTATTGTAAGAGGGTGGGATACAGTACTGTGCTGAGGGTTATTGTAAGAGGTGAGGCTACAGACACTGTGCTGAGGGTTATTGTAAGAAGTGAGGATTACAGCACTGTGCTGAGGGTTATTGTAAGCGGTGAGGATACAGCACTGAGCTGAGAGTAATTGTAAGAGGTGAGGATACAAGCACAGTGCTGAGGTTATTGTAAGAGGTGAGGATACAGCACTGAGCTGAGAGTTATTGTAAGAAGTGAGGATACAGCACTGAGCTGTGGTTATTGTAAAGGGTGAGGATACAGCACTGTGCTGAGAGTTATTCTAAGAGGTGAGGATACAGCACTGTGCTGAGCGTTATTGTAAGAGGTGAGGATACAGCACTGTGCTGAGGGTTATTGTAAGAGGTGAGGATACAGCACTGTGCTGAGGGTTATTGTAAGAGGTGATGATACAGCACTGTGCTCGAGAGTTATTGTAAGAGGTGAGGATACAGCACTGTGCTGAGAGTTATTGTAAGAGGTGAGGAGACAGCACTGTTGCTGAGGGTTATTGTAAGAGGTGAGGATACATCACTGTGCTGAGGGTTATCTGTAAGAGGTGAGGATACAGCACTGTGCTGAGGAGTTATTGTAAGAGGTGAGGATACAGCACTGTGCTGAAGAGTTATTGTAGAGTGAGGATACAGCACTGTGCTGAGGGTTATTGTAAGAGGTGAGGAGACAAGCACTGTGCTGAGGGTTATTGTAAGAGGTGAGGATACAGCACTGTGCTGAGGGTTATTGTAAGAGGTGAGGATACAGCACTGTGCTGAGGGTTATTGTAAGAGGTGAGGATACAGCACTGTGCTGAGAGGTTATTGTAAGACAGGTGAGGATACAGCACTGTGCTGAGGGTTATTGTAAGAGGTGAGGATACAGCACTGTGCTGAGGGTTATTGTAAGAGGTGAGGATACAGCACTGTGCTGAGGGTTATTGTAAGAGGTGAGGATACAGCACTGTGCTGAGGGTTATTGTAAGAGGTGAGGATACAGCACTGTGCTGAGGGTTATTGTAAGAGGTGAGGATACAGCACTGTGCTGAGGGTTATTGTAAGAGGTGAGGATACAGCACTGTGCTGAGGGTTATTGTAAGAGGTGAGGATACAGCACTGTGCTGAGGGTTATTGTAAGAGGTGAGGATACAGCACTGTGCTGAGGGTTATTGTAAGAGGTGAGGATACAGCACTGTGCTGAGGTTATTGTAAGAGGTGAGGATACAGCACTGTGCTGAGGGTTATTGTAAGAGGTGAGGATACAGCACTGTGCTGAGGTTATTGTAAGAGGTGAGGATACAGCACTGTGCTGAGGTTATTGTAAGAGGTGAGGATACAGCACTGTGCTGAGGTTATTGTAAAGAGGTGAGGATAAGCACTGTGCTGAGAGTTATTGTAAGAGTGAGGATACAGCACGTGCTGAGAGTTATTGTAAGAAGGTGAGGATACAGCACTGTGCTGGGAGTTATTGTAAGAGGGTGAGGATACATCACTGTGCTGAGAGTTATTGTAAGAGGTGAGGATACAGCACTGTGCTGAGGGTTATTGTAAGAAGTGTGGATACAGCGCAGAGCTGAGGTTATTGTAAGAGGTGAGGATACAGCACTGTGCTGAGAGTTAATTTAAAAGGTGAGGTTTGAGCCACTGTGCTGAGGGTTATTGTAAGAAGTGAGGATACAGCACGTGCTGAGGTTATTGTAAGAGGTGAGGATACAGCTCGATGCTGGAGGGTTTATTGTCAGAGGTGAGGGATACAGCACTGTGCTGAGTGTTATTGGTAAGAGGTGTGGGATACAGCAACTGTGCTGAGGGTTATTGTAAGAGGTGAGGCTACAGCACTGGTGCTGAGGGTTATTGTAAGAGGTGAGGATACAGCACTGTGCTGAGGGTTATTGTAAGAGGTGAGGATACAACACTGTGCTGAGGGTTATGGTAAGAGGTGTGGATACAGCACTGTGCTGAGGGTTATTGTAAGAGGTGAGGCTACATGCACTGAGCTGAGAGTAATTGTAAGAGGTGAGGATACAGCACTGTGCTGAGTGTTATTGTAAGAGGTGAGGATACAGCACTGTGCTAAGAGTTATTGTAAGAAGTGAGGATACAGCACTGTGCTGAGAGTTATTGTAAGAGGTGAGGATACAGCACTGTGCTGAGAGTTATTGTAAGAGGTGAGGATACAGCACTGTGCTGAGAGTTATTGTAAGAGGTGAGGTTACAGCACTGTGCTGAGGATTATTGTAAGAGGTGAGGATACAGCAATGAGCTGAGAGTTATTGTAGAGGTGAGGATACAGCACTGTGCTGAGAGTTATTGTAAGAGGTGAGGATACAGCACTGTGCTGAGAGTTATTGTAAGAGGTGAGGATACAGCACTGTGCTGAGAGTTATTGTAAGAGGTGAGGATACAGCACTGTGCTGAGAGTTATTGTAAGAGGTGAGGATACAGCACTGTGCTGAGGGTTAATGTAAGAGGTGAGGATACAGCACTGTGCTGAGAGTTATTGTAAGAGGTGAGGATACAGCACTGTGCTGAGATTATTGTAAGAAGGTGAGGATACAGCACTGTGCTGAGGGTTATTGTAAGAGGTGAGGATACAGCACAGAGCCGAGAGTTATTGTAAGAGGTGAGGATACTGCACTGTGCTGAGGGTTATTGTAAGAGGTGAGGATACAGCACTGTGCTGAGGAGTTATTGTAAGAGGTGAGGATACAGCACTGTGCTGAGAGTTATTGTACAGAGTGAGGATACTGCACTGTGCTGAAGGATTATGTAAGAGGTGAGGGATACAGCACTGTGCTGAGGTTATTGTAAGAGGTGAGGATACAGCACTGTGCTGAGGGTTACTGTAAGAGTTGAGGATACAGCACTGTGCTGAGATTATTGTAAGACGGTGGGATACAGCACTGTGCTGAGGGAGTTATGTAAGAGGTGAGGATACAGCACTGTGCTGAGTGTTATGAAAGGAGGTGAGGATACAGCACTGTGCTGAGAGTTATTGTAAGAGGTGAGGATACAGCACTGTGCTGAGGGTTATTGTAAGAGGTGAGGATACAGCACTGTCTGAGAGTTATTGTAAGAGGTGAGGATACAGCTACTGAGCTGAGAGTTATTGTAAGAGGTGAGGATACAGCACTGTGCTGTGAGTTATTGTAAGAGGTCAGGATACAGCACTGTGCAGAGAGTTATTGTAAGAGGTGAGGATACAGCACTGTGCTGAGGTTATTGTAAAGGTGTGGATACAGCATGTGTGAGAGTTATTGTAAGACGGTGAGGGATACAGCACTGTGCTGAGAGTTATTGTATGAGGTGAGGATACAGCATTGTGCTGAGAGTTATTGTAAGAGGTGTGGATAAAGCAAATGTGCGGTAGAGTTATTTAAAGAGGTGAGGATACAGCACTGTGCTGAGGGTTATTGTAAGATGTGAGGATACAGCACTTGCTGAGGGTTATTGTAAGAGGTGGAGGAATTCAGCACAGTGCTGAGAGTTATTGTAAGAGTGAGGATCAGGCACTGTGCTGAGGGTTATTGTAGAAGTGAGGATACAGCACGCTTGCTGAGGGTTATTGTAAGAAGGTGAGATACAGCACGTGCTGGGAGGTTATTGTAAGAGGTGAGGATACAGCACTGTGGCTGAGGGTTATTGTAAGAGTGAGGGATACAGGGCACGGTGCTGAGGGTTATTGTAAGAGGTGAGGATACAGCTACGATGCTGAGGGTTTATTGTAAGAGGTGAGGATACAGCACTGTGCTGAGGTTATGTAAGAGGTGAGGATACCAGCACTGTGCTGAGGGTTTATGTAAGAGGTGAGGATACAGCACTGTTGCTGAGGCGTTATTGTAAGAGGTGAGGATACAGCACTTGCTGAGGGTTATTGTAAGAGCTGAGGATACAGCACTGTGCTGAGGTTATTGTAAGAGGTGAGGATACAGCACTGTGCTGAGGGTTATTGTAAGAGGTGAGGATACAGCACTGTGCTGAGGGTTATTGTAAGAGGTGAGGATACAGCACTGTGCTGAGGGTTATTGTAAGAGGTGAGGATACAGCACTGTGCTGAGGGTTATTGTAAGAGGTGAGGATACAGCACTGTGCTGAGGGTTATTGTAAGAGGTGAGGATACAGCACTGTGCTGAGGTTATTGTAAGAGGTGAGGATACAGCACTGTGCTGAGGGTTATTGTAAGAGGTGAGGATACAGCACTGTGCTGAGGGTTATTGTAAGAGGTGAGGATACAGCACTGTGCTGAGGGTTATTGTAAGAGGTGAGGATACAGCACTGTGCTGAGGGTTATTGTAAGAGGTGAGGATACAGCACTGTGCTGAGGTTATTGTAAGAGGTGAGGATACAGCACTGTGCTGAGGGTTATTGTAAGAGGTGAGGATACAGCACAGTGCTGAGGGTTATTGTAAGAGGTGAGGATACAGCACTGTGCTGAGGGTTATTGTAAGAGGTGAGGATACAGCACTGTGCTGAGAGTTATTGTAAGAGGTGAGGATACAGCACTGTGCTGAGGGTTACTGTAAGAGGTGAGGATACAGCACTGTGCTGAGAGTTATTGTAAGAGGTGAGGATACAGCACTGTGCTGAGGGTTATTGTAAGAGGTGAGGATACAGCACTGAGCTGAGGGTTATTGTAAGAGGTGAGGATACAGCACTGTGCTGAGGGTTATTGTAAGAGGTGAGGATACAGCACTGTGCTAAGGGTTATTGTACGAGGTAAGGATACAGCACTGTGCTGAGAGTTATTGTAAGAAGTGAGGATATAGCACTGTGCTGAGGGTTATTGTAAGAGGTGAGGATACATCACTGTGCTGAGGGTTACTGTAAGAGGTGAGGATACAGCACTGTGCTGAGGTTACTGTAAGAGGTGAGGATACAGCACTGTGCTGAGGGTTATTGTAAGAGGTGAGGATACAGCACTGTGCTGAGGGTTATTGTAAGAGGTGAGGATACAGCACTGTGCTGAGGGTTATTGTAAGAGTTAGGATACAGCACTGTGGCTGAGAGTTATTGTAAGAGGTGAGGATACAGCACTGTGCTGAGGGTTATTGTAAGAGGTGAGGATACAGCACTGTGCTGAGGGTTACTGTAAGAGGTGAGGATACAGCACTGTGCTGAGGGTTATTGTAAGAGGTGAGGATACAGCACTGTGCTGAGAGTTATTGTAAGAGGTGAGGATACAGCACTGTGCTGAGGGTTATTGTAAGAGGTGAGGATACAGCACTGTGCTGAGGGTTATTGTAAGAGGTGAGGATACAGCACTGTGCTGAGGGTTATTGTAAGAGTTAGGATACAGCACTGTGATGAGGGTTATTGTAAGAGGTGAGGATACAGCACTGTGCTAAGGGTTATTGTAAGAGGTAAGGATACAGCACTGTGCTGAGGGTTACTGTAAGAGGTGAGGATACAGCACTGTGCTGAGGGTTATTGTAAGAGGTGAGGATACAGCACTGTGCTGAGGGTTATTGTAAGAGGTGAGGATACAGCACTGTGCTGAGGTTATTGTAAGAGGTGAGGATACAGCACTGAGCTGAGGTTATTGTAAGAGGTGAGGATACAGCACTGTGCTGAGGGTTATTGTAAGAGGTGAGGATACAGCACTGTGCTGAGGGTTATTGTAAGAGGTGAGGATACAGCACTGTGCTGAGGAGTTATTGTAAGAGGTGAGGATACAGCACTGTGCTGAGGGTTATTGTAAGAGGTGAGGATACAGCACTGTGCTGAGGGTTATTGTAAGAGGTGAGGATACAGCACTGTGCTGAGGGTTATTGTAAGAGGTGAGGATACAGCACTGTGCTGAGGTTATTGTAAGAGGTGAGGATACAGCACTGTGCTGAGGGTTATTGTAAGAGGTGAGGATACAGCACTGAGCTGAGGGTTATTGTAAGAGGTGAGGATACAGCACTGTGCTGAGAGTTATTGTAAGAGGTGAGGATACAGCACGTGCTGAGGTTATTGTAAGAGGTGAGGATACAAAGCACTGTGCTGAGGGTTATAGTAAGAGGTGAGGATACAGCACTGTGCTGAGGGTTATTGTAGAGGTGAGGATACAGCACTGTGCTGAGGGTTATTGTAAGAGGTGAGGATACAGCACTGTGCTGAGAATTATTGTAAGAGGTGAGGATACAGCACTGTGCTGAGGGTTGTTGTCAGAGGTGAGGAGACAAGCACTATGCTGAGATTATTGTAAGAGGTGTGGATACAGCACTGAGCTGAGGGTTACTGTAAGAGGTGAGGATACAGCACTGTGCTGAGGGTTATTGTAAGAAGTGAGGATACAGCACTGTGCTGAGTGTTATTGTAAGAGTGAGGATACAGCACTGTGCTGAGGATTTTGTAAGAGGTGAGGATACGCACTGAAGTGAGGGTTATTGTAACAAGTGAGGATACATCACTGTGCTCAGGGTTATTGTAAGAGGTGAGGAAACAGCACTGTGCGGAGGGTTATTGTAAGAGGTGGGAGAACAATACTATGCTGAGGGTTACTGTAAGAGGTGAGGATACAGCACTGTGCTGAGGGTTATTGTAAGAGGTGAGGATACAGCACTGTGCTGAGGGTTACTGTAAGAGGTGAGGATACAGCACTGTGCTGAGAGTTATTGTAAGAGGTGAGGATACAGCACTGAGCTGAGAGTTATTGTTAGAGGTGAGGATACAGCACTATGCTGTGAGTTATTGTAAGAGGTGAGGATACAGCACTGAGCTGAGGGTTATTGTAAGAGGTGAGGATACAACACTGTGCTGAGGGTTATTGTAAGAGGTGAGGATACAGCACTGTGCTGAGGGTTACTGTAAGAGGTGAGGATACAGCACGATGCTGAGGGTTATTGTAAGAGGTGAGGATACAGCACTGAGCTGAGAGTTATTGTAAGAGGTGAGGATACAGCACTGAGATGAGAGTTATTGTAAGAGGTGAGGATACAGCACTGTGCTGAGAGTTATTGTAAGAAGTGAGGATACAGCACTGTGCTGAGGGTTACTGTAAGAGGTGAGGATACAGCACTGTGCTTAGGTTTATTGTAAGAGGTGAGGATACAGCACTGTGCTGAGAGTTATTGTAAGAGGTGAGGATACAGCACTGTGCTGAAGATTATTGTAAGAAGTGAGGATACAGTACTGTGCTGAGGGTTATTGTAAGAGGTGAGGATACAACACTGTGCTGAGAGTTATTGTAGGAAGTGAGGATACAGCACTGTGCTGAGGGTTATTGTAAGAGGTGAGGATACAGCACTGTGCTGAGGGTTAATGTAAGAGGTGAGGATACAGCACTGTGCTGAGGGTTATTGTAAGAGGTGAGGATACAGCACTGTGCTGAGGGTTATTGTAAGAGGTGAGGATACAGCACTGTGCTGAGGGTTATTGTAAGTAGTGAGGATACAACACTGTGCTGAGGGTTATTGTAAGAGGTGAGGATACAGCACTGTGCTGAGAGTTATTGTAAGAGGTGAGGATACAGCACTGTGCTGAGAGTTATTGTAAGAGGTGAGGATACAGCACTGTGCTGAGGGTTATTGTAAGAGGTGAGGATACAGCACTGTGCTGAGGGTTATTGTAAGAGGTGAGGATACAGCACTGTGCTGCGGATTATTGTAAGAGGTGAGGATACAGCACTGTGCTGAGAGTTATTGTAAATGGTAAGGATACAGCACTGTGCTGAGGGTTATTGTAAGAGGTGAGGATACAGCACTGTGCTGAGGTTTATCGTAAGAGGTGAGGATACAGCACTGTGCTGAGGATTACTGTAAGAGGTGAGGATACAGCACTGTGCTGAGGGTTACTGTAAGAGGTGAGGATACAGCACTGTGCTGAGAGTTATTGTAAGAGGTGAGGATACAGCACTGTGCTGAGGGTTATTGTAAGAGGTGAGGATACAGCACTGTGCTGAGGTTATTGTAAGAGGTGAGGATACAGCACTGTGCTGAGGGTTATTGTAAGAGGTGAGGATACAGCACTGTGCTGAGGGTTATTGTAAGAGGTGAGGATACAGCACTGTGCTGAGGGTTATTGTAAGAGGTGAGGATACAGCACTGAGCTGAGAGTTATTGTAAGAGGTGAGGATACAGCACTGTGCTGAGGGTTATTGTAAGAGGTGAGGATACAGCACTGTGCTGAGGGTTATTGTAAGAGGTGAGGATACAGCACTGTGCTGAGGGTTATTGTAAGAGGTGAGGATACAGCACTGTGCTGAGGGTTATTGTAAGAGGTGAGGATACAGCACTGTGCTGAGGGTTATTGTAAGAGGTGAGGATACAGCACTGTGCTGAGAGTTATTGTAAGAGGTATGGATACAGCACTGTGCTGCGGATTATTGTAAGAGGTGAGGATACAGCACTGAGCTGAGGGTTATTCTAAGAGGTGAGGATACAGCACTGTGCTGAGGGTTATTGTAAGAGGTGAGGATACGGAACTGTGCTGAGGGTTATTGTAAGAAGTCAGGATACAGCACTGTGCTGAGGGTTATTGTAAGAGGTGAGGATACAGCACTGTGCTGAGGGTTATTGTAAGAGGTGAGGATACAGCACTGTGCTGAGGGTTATTGTAAGAGGTGAGGATACAGCACTGTGCTGAGGGTTATTGTAAGAGGTGAGGATACAGCACTGTGCTGAGAGTTATTGTAAGAGGTGAGGATACAGCACTGTGCTGAGGTTACTGTAAGAGGTGAGGATACAGCACTGTGCTGAGAGTTATTGTAAGAGGTGAGGATACAGCACTGTGCTGAGAGTTATTGTAAGAGGTGAGGATACAGCACTGTGCTGAGGGTTATTGTAAGACGTGAGGATACAGCACTGTGCTGAGCGTTATTGTAAGAGGTGAGGATACAGCACTGTGCTGAGGGTTATTGTAAGAGGTGGGGAGACAATACTGTGCTGAGGGTTATTGTAAGAGGTGAGGATACAGCACTGTGCTGAGGGTTACTGTAAGAGGTGAGGATACAGCACTGTGCTGAGGGTTATTGTAAGAGGTGAGGATACAGCACTGTGCTGAGGGTTATTGTAAGAGGTGAGGATACATCACTGTGCTGAGGGTTATTGTAAGAGGTGAGGATACAGCACTGTGCTGAGGGTTATTGTAAGAGGTGAGGATACAGCACTGTGCTGAGGGTTATTGTAAGAGGTGAGGATACAGCACTGTGCTGAGGGTTATTGTAAGAGGTGAGGATACAGCACTGTGCTGAGGGTTATTGTAAGAGGTGAGGATACAGCACTGTGCTGAGGGTTATTGTAAGAGGTGAGGATACAGCACTGTGCTGAGGGTTACTGTAAGAGGTGAGGATACAGCACTGTGCTGAGGGTTATTGTAAGAGGTGAGGATACAGCACTGTGCTGAGGGTTATTGTAAGAGGTGAGGTGACAGCACAGTGCTGCGGATTATTGTAAGAGGTGAGGATACAGCACTGTGCTGAGTGTTATTGTAAGAGGTGAGGATACAGCACTGTGCTGAGGGTTATTGTAAGAGGTGAGGATACAGCACTGTGCTGAGGTTTATTGTAAGAGGTGAGGATACAGCACTGTGCTGAGGGTTATTGTAAGAGGTGAGGATACAGCACTGTGCTGAGGGTTATTGTAAGAGGTGAGGATACAGCACTGTGCTGAGGGTTACTGTAAGAGGTGAGGATACAGCACTGTGCTGAGGTTATTGTAAGAGGTGAGGATACAGCACTGTGCTGAGGTTATTGTAAGAGGTGAGGATACAGCACTGTGCTGAGGGTTACTGTAAGAGGTGAGGATACATCACTGTGCTGAGGGTTATTGTAAGAGGTGAGGATACAGCACTGTGCTGAGGGTTATTGTAAGAGGTGAGGATGCAGCACAATACTGAGGGTTATTGTAAGAGGTGAGGATCCAGCACTGTGCTGAGGGCTATTGTAAGAGGTGAGGATACAGCACTGTGCTGAGAGGTATTGTAAATGGTGAGGATACAGCATTGTGCTGAGGGTTATTGTAAGAGGTGAGGATACAGCACTGTGCTGAGAGTTATTGGTAAGAGGTGAGGATACAGCACTGTGCTGAGGGTTATTGTAAGAGGTGAGGATACAGCACTGTGCTGAGGGTTATTGTAAGAAGTGAGGATACAGCACTGTGCTGAGGGTTATTGTAAGAGGTGAGGATACAGCACTGAGCTGAGAGGTATTGTAAGAGGTGAGGACACAGCACTGTGCTGAGGGTTACTGTAAAGGTGAGGTTACAGCACTCTGCTGAGGGTTATTGTAAGAGTTAGGATACAGCACTGTGCTGAGGGTTATTGTAAGAGGTGAGGATACAGCACTGTGCTGAGAGTTATTGTAAGAGGTGAGGATACAGCACTGTGCTGAGAGTTATTGTAAGTAGTGAGGATACAACACTGTGCTGAGGGTTATTGTAAGAGGTGAGGATACAGCACTGTGCTGAGAGGTTATTGTAAGAGGTGAGGATACAGCACTGTGCTGAGTGTTATTGTAAGAGGTGAGGATACAGCACTGTGCTGAGGGTTATTGTAAGTGTGAGGATACAGCACTGTGCTGAGAGTTATTGTAAGAGGTGAGGATACAGCACTGTGCTGAGAGTTATTGTAAGAGGTGAGGATACAGCACTGTGCTGAGGGTTATTGTAAGAGGTGAGGACACAGCAATGTGCTGAGAGTTATTGTAAGAGTTGAGGATATAGCACTGTGCTGAGGGTTATTGTAAGAGGTGAGGATACAGCACTGTGCTGAGGGTTTACTGTAAGAGGTGAGGATACAGCACTGTGCTGAGAGTTATTGTAAGAGTGAGGATACAGCACTGTGCTGAGGAGTTATTGTAAGAGGTGAGGATACAGCACTGTGCTGAGGTTATTGTAAGAGGTGAGGATACAGCACTGAGCTGAGGTTATTGTAAGAGGTGAGGATACAGCACTGTGCTGAGGGTTATTGTAAGAGTGAGGATACAGCACTGTGCTGAGGTTATTGTAAGAGGTGAGGATACAGCACTGTGCTGAGGGTTATTGTAAGAGGTGAGGATACAGCACTGTGCTGAGGGTTATTGTAAGAGGTGAGGATACAGCACTGATGCTGAGGGTTATTGTAAGAGGTGAGGATACAGCACTGTGCTGAGGATTATTGTAAGAGGTGAGGATACAGCACTGTGCTGAGGGTTATTGTAAGAGGTGAGGATACAGCACGTTGCTGAGGGTTATTGTAAGAGGTGAGGATACAGCACTGTGCTGAGGTTATTGTAAGAGGTGAGGATACAGCACTGTGCTGAGAGTTATTGTAAGAGGTGTGGATACAGCACTGTGCTGAGAGTTATTGTAGAAGGTGAGGATACAGCACTGTGCTGAGGTTATTGTAAGAGGTGAGGATACAGCACTGTGCTGAGAGTTATTGTAAGAAGTGAGGATACAGCACTGTGCTGAGGGTTATTGTAAGAGGTGGGGATACAGCACTGTGCTGAGGTTACTGTAAGAGGTGAGGATACAGCACTATGCTGAGGGTTACTGTAAGAGTTGAGGATACAGCACTGTGCTGAGAGTTATTGTAAGAAGTGAGGATACATCACTGTGCTGAGGGATACTGTAAGAGGTGAGGATACAGCACTGTGCTGAGAGTTATTGTAAGAGGTGAGGATACAGCACTGTGCTGAGAGTTATTGTAAGAGTTGAGGATAAAGCACTGTGCTGAATGTTATTGTAAGAGGTGAGGATACAGCACTGTGCTGAGAGTTATTGTAAGAGGTGAGGATACAGCACCGTGCTGAGAGTTATGGTAAAAGGTGTGGATACAGCACTGTGCTGAGAGTTATTGTAAGAGGTGAGGATACAGCACTGTGCTGAGAGTTATTGTATGAGGTGAGGATACAGCACTGTGCTGAGAGTTATTGTAAGAGGTGAGGATACAGCACTGTGCTGAGAGTTATGGTAAACGGTGTGGATACAGCACTGTGCTGGTAGTTATTGTAAGAGGAGAGGATACAGCACTGTGCTGAGAGTTATTGTAAGAGGTGAGGATACAGCACTGTGCTGAGAGTTATTGTAAGAGGTGTGGATACAGCAGTGTGCTGAGAGTTATTGTAAGAGGTGAGGATACAGCACTGTGCTGAGGATTATTGTAAGAGGTGAGGATACAGCATTGTGGTGAGCGTTATTGTAAGAAGTGAGGATACAGCACTGTGCTGAGGGTTATTGTAAGAGGTGAAGAGACAATACTATGCTGAGGGTTATTGTAAGAGGTGAGGATACAGCACTGTGCTGAGGGTTACTGTAAGAGGTGAGGATGCAGCACTGTGCTGAGAGTTATTGTAAGAGGTGAGCATACAGCACGATGCTGAGGGTTATTGTAAGAGGTGAAGATACAGCATTATGCTGAGCCTTATTGTAAGAGGTGAGGATACAGCATTATGCTGAGTCTTATTGTAACAGGTGTGGATACAGCACTGGGCTGAGAGATGTTGTAAGAAGTGAGGATACAGCACTGTGCTGCGGATTATTGTAAGACCTGAGGATACAGCATTGTGGTGAGCGTTATTGTAAGAAGTGAGGATATAGCACTGTGCTGAGGGTTATTGTAAGAGGTGGGGAGACAATACTATGCTGAGGGTTACTGTAAGAGGTGAGGATACAACACTGTGCTTAGGGTTATTGTAAGAGGTGAGGATACATCACTGTGCTTAGGGTTATTTTAAGAGGTGAGGATACAGCACTGTGCTGAGAGTTATTGTAAGAGGTGAGGATACAGCACTGTGCTGAGAGTTATTGTAAGAGGTGAGGATACAGCACTGTGCTGAGAGATATTGTAAGAGGTGTGGATACAGCACTGTGCGGAGAATTATTGTAAGAGGTGAGGATACAGCACTGTGCTGAGAGTTATTGTAAGAGGTGAGGATACAGCACTGTGCTGAGAGTTATTGTAAGAGGTGGGGAGACAATACTATGCTGAGGGTTATTGTAAGAGGTGAGGATACAGCACTGTGCTGAGGGTTACTGTAAGAGGTGAGGATACAGCACTATGCTGAGTGTTACTGTAAGAGGTGAGGATACATCACTGTGCTGAGGGTTATCTTAAGAGGTGAGGATACAGCACTGTGCTGAGGGTTATTGTAAGAGGTGAGGTTGCAGCACTGTGCTGAGAGTTATTGTAAATGGTGAGGATACAGCACAATGCTGAGGATTATTGTAAGAGGTGTGGATACAGCATTATGCTGAGAGTTATTGTAAGCGGTGTGGATACAGCACTGTGCTGAAAGGTATTGTAAGAGGTGAGGATACAGCACTGTGCTGAGGGTTATTGTAACAGATGAGGATACAGCATTATGCTGAGGGTTATTGTAAGAGGTGTGGATACAGCACTATGCTGAGAGTTTTTGTAAGAGGTGAGGATACAGCACTGTGCTGAGGGATATTGTAACAGATGAGGATACAGCATTATGCTGAGGGTTATTGTAAGAGGTGTGGATACAGCACTGTGCTGAGAGTTATTGTAAGAGGTATGGATACAGCACTGTGCTGCGGATTATTGTAAGAGGTGAGGATACAGCACTGAGCTGAAGTTTATTGTAAGAGGTGAGGATACAGCACTGTGCTGAGAGTTATTGTAACAGGTGAGGATACAGCATTATGCTGAGAGTTATGGTAAAAGGTGTGTTTACAGCACTGTGCTGACAGTTATTGTAAGAGTTGAGGATACAGCACGATCCTGAGGATTATTGTAAGAGTTGAGGATACAGCCCAATGCTGAGAGTTATTGTAAGAGCTGAGGATACAATTCGGTGCTGAGAGTTATTGTAAGAGGTGAGGATACAGCACTGTGCTGAGGGTTATTGTAATAGGTGATGATACAGCACTGTGCTCAGAGTTATTGTAAGAGGTGAGGATACAGCACTGTGCTGAGAATTATTGTAAGAGGTGAGGAGACAATACTATGCTGAAGATTATTGTAAGAGGTGAGGATACATCACTGTGCTGAGGGTTACTGTAAGAGGTGAGGATACAGCACTGTGCTGAGAGTTATTGTAAGAAGTGAGGATACAGCACTGTGCTGAGAGTTATTGTAAGAAGTGAGGATACAGCACTGTGCTGAGAGTTATTGTAAGAGGTGAGGATACAGCACTGTGCTGAGGGTTATTGTAAGAGGTGAGGATACATCACTGTGCTTAGGGTTATTGTAAGAGGTGAGGATACAGCACTGTGCTGAGAGTTATTGTAAGAGGTGAGGATACAGCACTGTGCTGAGAGTTATTGTAAGAGGTGAGGATACAGCACTGTGCTGAGAGTTATTGTAAGAGGTGAGGATACAGCACTGTGCTGAGGGTTATTGTAAGAGGTGTGGATACAGCACTGTTCTGTGAGTTATTGTAAGAGGTGTGGATACAGCACTGTGCTGAGAGTTATTGTAAGAGGTATGGATACAGCACTGTGCTGAGGGTTATTGTAAGAGTTGAGGATACAGCACTGTGCTGAGGGTTACTGTAAGAGGTGAGGATACAGCACTGTGCTGAGAGTTATTGTAAGAGGTGTGGATACAGCATTGTGCTGAGGGTTATTGTAAGAGGTGAGAATAGAGCACTGTGCTGAGGGTTACTGTAAGAGGTGAGGATACAGCAAGATGCTGAGAGTTATTGTAAGAGGTGAGGATAAATCACTGTGCGGAGGTTTATTGTAAGAGGTGAGGATACAACACTATGCTGAGGGTTATTGTAAGAGGTGAGGATACAGCACTGTGCTGAGGGTTACTGTAAGAGGTGTGGATACAGCACTGTGCTGAGGGTTATTGTAAGAGGTGAGGATACAGCACTGTGCTGAGGGTTATTGTAAGAGGCGTGGATACAGCACTGTGCTGAGAGTCATTGTAAGAGGTGTGGATACAGCACTGTGCTGAGAGTTATTGTAAGAGGTATGGATACAGCACTGTGCTGAGGGTTACTGTAAGAGGTGAAGATACAGCACTGTGCTGAGAGTTATTGTAAGAGCTATGGATACAGCATTGTGCTGAGAGTTATTGTAAGAGGTGAGGATACAGCACCGTGCTGAGAGTTATGGTAAAAGGTGTGGATACAGCACTGTGCTGAGAGTTATTGTAAGAGGTGAGGATACAGCACTGTGCTGAGAGTTATTGTATGAGGTGAGGATACAGCACTGTGCTGAGAGTTATTGTAAGAGGTGAGGATACAGCACTGTGCTGAGAGTTATGGTAAACGGTGTGGATACAGCACTGTGCTGGTAGTTATTGTAAGAGGTGAGGATACAGCACTGTGCTGAGAGTTATTGTAAGAGGTGAGGATACAGCACTGTGCTGAGAGTAATTGTAAGAGGTGTGGATACTGCAGTGTGCTGAGAGTTATTGTAAGAGGTGAGGATACAGCACTGTGCTGAGGATTATTGTAAGAGGTGAGGATACAGCATTGTGGTGAGCGTTATTGTAAGAAGTGAGGATACAGCACTGTGCTGAGGGTTATTGTAAGAGGTGAGGAGACAATACTATGCTGAGGGTTATTGTAAGAGGTGAGGATACAGCACTGTGCTGAGGGTTACTGTAAGAGGTGAGGATGCAGCACTGTGCTGAGAGTTATTGTAAGAGGTGAGCATACAGCACGATGCTGAGGGTTATTGTAAGAGGTGAGGATACAGCATTATGCTGAGCCTTATTGTAAGAGGTGAGGATACAGCATTATGCTGAGTCTTATTGTAACAGGTGTGGATACAGCACTGGGCTGAGAGTTGTTGTAAGAAGTGAGGATACAGCACTGTGCTGCGGATTATTGTAAGAAGTGAGGATACAGCATTGTGGTGAGCGTTATTGTAAGAAGTGAGGATATAGCACTGTGCTGAGGGTTATTGTAAGAGGTGGGGAGAAAATACTATGCTGAGGGTTATTGTAAGAGGTGAGAATACAGCACTGTGCTGAGGGTTATTGTAAGAGGTGGTGAGACAATACTATGCTGAGGGTTATTGTAAGAGGTGAGGATACAGCCCGATGCTGAGGGTTATTGTAAGAGGTGAGGATACAGCACTGTGCTGAGGGTTATTGTAAGAGGTGAGGATACATCACTGTGCTTAGGGTTATTTTAAGAGGTGAGGATACAGCACTGTGCTGAGAGTTATTGTAAGAGGTGAGGATACAGCACTGTGCTGAGAGTTATTGTAAGAGGTGAGGATACAGCACTGTGCTGAGAGATATTGTAAGAGGTGTGGATACAGCACTGTGCTGAGAATTATTGTAAGAGGTGAGGATACAGCACTGTGCTGAGAGTTATTGTAAGAGGTGAGGATACAGCACTGTGCTGAGAGTTATTGTAAGAGGTGGGGAGACAATACTATGCTGAGGGTTATTGTAAGAGGTGAGGATACAGCACTGTGCTGAGGGTTACTGTAAGAGGTGAGGATACAGCACTGTGCTGAGGGTTACTGTAAGAGGTGAGGATACATCACTGTGCTGAGGGTTATTTTAAGAGGTGAGGATACAGCACTGTGCTGAGGGTTATTGTAAGAGGTGAGGTTGCAGCACTGTGCTGAGAGTTATTGTAAATGGTGAGGATACAGCACTGTGCTGAGGGTTATTGTAACAGATGAGGATACAGCATTATGCTGAGGGTTATTGTAAGAGGTGTGGATACAGCACTATGCTGAGAGTTTTTGTAAGAGGTGAGGATACAGCACTGTGCTGAGGGTTATTGTAACAGATGAGGATACAGCATTATGCTGAGGGTTATTGTAAGAGGTGTGGATACAGCACTGTGCTGAGAGTTATTGTAAGAGGTATGGATACAGCACTGTGCTGCGGATTATTGTAAGAGGTGAGGATACAGCACTGAGCTGAGGTTTATTGTAAGAGGTGAGGATACAGCACTGTGCTGAGAGTTATTGTAACAGGTGAGGATACAGCATTATGCTCAGAGTTATGGTAAAAGGTGTGTTTACAGCACTGTGCTGACAGTTATCGTAAGAGTTGAGGATACAGCACGATCCTGAGGATTATTGTAAGAGTTGAGGATACAGCACTGTGCTGAGAGTTATTGTTAGAGGTGAGGATACAGCACTGTGCTGAGAGTTATTGTAAGAGGTGAGAATACAGCACTGTGCTGAGAGTTATTGTAAGAGGTGAGGATACAGCACTGTGCTGAGGGTTACTGTAAGAGGTGAGGATTCATCACTGTGCTGAGGGTTATTGTAAGAGGTGAGGATACAGCATTATGCTGAGGCTTAATGTAAGAGGTGAGGATACAGCACGATGCTGAGGGTTATTGTAAGAGGTGTGGATACAGCACTGAGCTGAGGTTATTGTAAGAGGTGAGGATACAGCACTGTGCTGAGGGTTATTGTAAGAGGTGAGGATACAGCACTGTGCTGAGGGTTATTGTAAGAGGTGTGGATACAGCACTGTTCTGTGAGTTATTGTAAGAGGTGTGGATACAGCACTGTGCTGAGAGTTATTGTAAGAGGTATGGATACAGCACTGTGCTGAGGGTTATTGTAAGAGTTGAGGATACAGCACTGTGCTGAGGGTTACTGTAAGAGGTGAGGATACAGCACTGTGCTGAGAGTTATTGTAAGAGGTGTGGATACAGCATTGTGCTGAGGGTTATTGTAAGAGGTGAGAATAGAGCACTGTGCTGAGGGTTACTGTAAGAGGTGAGGATACAGCAAGATGCTGAGAGTTATTGTAAGAGGTGAGGATACATCACTGTGCGGAGGTTTATTGTAAGAGGTGAGGATACAACACTATGCTGAGGGTTATTGTAAGAGGTGAGGATACAGCACTGTGCTGAGGGTTACTGTAAGAGGTGTGGATACAGCACTGTGCTGAGGGTTATTGTAAGAGGTGAGGATACAGCACTGTGCTGAGGGTTATTGTAAGAGGCGTGGATACAGCACTGTGCTGAGAGTCATTGTAAGAGGTGTGGATACAGCACTGTGCTGAGAGTTATTGTAAGAGGTATGGATACAGCACTGTGCTGAGGGTTACTGTAAGAGGTGAGGATACAGCACTGTGCTGAGAGTTATTGTAAGAGCTATGGATACAGCATTGTGCTGAGGGTTATTGTAAGAGGTGAGGATACATCACTGTGCTGAGGTTTACCGTAAGAGGTGTGGATACAGCACTGTGCTGAGGATTACTGTAAGAGGTGAGGATACAGCACTGTGCTGAGAGTTATTGTAAGAGGTGAGGATACAGCACGGTGCTGAGGGTTATTGTAAGAAGTGAGGATACAGCACTGTGCTGACGTTTATTGTAAGAGGTGAGGATACAGCACTGTGCTGAGGGTTTTTGTAAGAGGTGTGTATACAGCACTGTGCTGAGAGTTATTGTAAGAGGTGAGGATACACCACTGTGCTGAGAGTTATTGTAAGAGTTGAGGATACAGCCGCTGTGCTGAGAGTTATTGTAAGAGTTGAGGATACAGCACGATGCTGAGGGTTATTGTAAGAGGTGAGGATAAAGCACTGTGCTGAGGGTTATTCTAAGAGGTGAGGATACAGCACTGTGCTGAGGGTTATTGTAACAGGTGAGGATACAGCATTATGCTGAGCGTTATTGTAAAAGGTGTGGCACAACACTGTGCTGAGAGTTATTGTAAGAGGTGAGGATACAGCATTATGCTGAGGGTTACTGTAAGTGGTGAGGATACAGCACTGTGCTGAGAGTTATTGTAAGAGGTGAGGATACAGCACTGTGCTGAGAGTTATTGTAAGAGTTGAGGATACAGCACTGTGCTGAGAGTTATTGTAAGAGGTGAGGCTACAACACTGTGCTGAGAGTTATTGTAAGAGGTGAGGATACAGCACTGTGCTGAGGGTAATTGTAAGAGGTGAGGATACAGCATTATGCTGAGGGTTATTGTAAGAGGTGTGGATACAGCATGATGCTGAGGGTTATTGTAAGAGGTGAGGATACAGCACTGTGCTGAGGGTTATTGTAAGAGGTGAGGATACAGCACTGTGCTGAGGGTTATTGTAAGAGGTGAGGATACAGCACTGTGCTGAGGGTTATTGTAAGAGGTGTGGATACAGCACTGTGCTGAGAGTTATTGTCAGAGGTGTGGATACAGCACTGTGCTGAGAGTTATTGTAAGAGGTATGGATACAGCACTGTGCTGAGGGTTATTGTAAGAGGTGAGGATACAGCACTGTGCTGAGGGTTATTGTAAGATGTGTGGATACAGCACTGTGCTGAGAGTTATTGTAAGAGGTGTGGATACAGCACTGTGCTGAGGGTTATTGTAAGAGGTGAGGATACAGCACTGTGCTGAGGGTTTTTGTAAGAGGTGTGGATACAGCATGATGCTGTGAGTTATTGTAAGAGGTGCGGATACAGCACTGTGCTGAGAGTTATTGTAAGAGTTGAGGATACAGCCGCTCTGCTGAGAGTTATTATTAGAGTTGAGGATACAGCACAATGCTGAGGGTTATTGTAAGAGGTGAGGATACAGCACTGTGCTGAGGATTATTGTAACAGGTGAGGATACAGCACTGTGCTGAGAGTTATTGTAAAAGGTGTGGATACAGCACTGTGCTGAGAGTCATTGTAAGAGGTGTGGATACAGCACTGTGCTGAGAGTTATTGTAAGAGGTATGGATACAGCACTGTGCTGAGGGTTACTGTAAGAGGTGAAGATACAGCACTGTGCTGAGAGTTATTGTAAGAGCTATGGATACAGCATTGTGCTGAGAGTTATTGTAAGAGGTGAGGATACAGCACCGTGCTGAGAGTTATGGTAAAAGGTGTGGATACAGCACTGTGCTGAGAGTTATTGTAAGAGGTGAGGATACAGCACTGTGCTGAGAGTTATTGTATGAGGTGAGGATACAGCACTGTGCTGAGAGTTATTGTAAGAGGTGAGGATACAGCACTGTGCTGAGAGTTATGGTAAACGGTGTGGATACAGCACTGTGCTGGTAGTTATTGTAAGAGGTGAGGATACAGCACTGTGCTGAGAGTTATTGTAAGAGGTGAGGATACAGCACTGTGCTGAGAGTAATTGTAAGAGGTGTGGATACTGCAGTGTGCTGAGAGTTATTGTAAGAGGTGAGGATACAGCACTGTGCTGAGGATTATTGTAAGAGGTGAGGATACAGCATTGTGGTGAGCGTTATTGTAAGAAGTGCGGATACAGCACTGTGCTGAGGGTTATTGTAAGAGGTGAGGAGACAATACTATGCTGAGGGTTATTGTAAGAGGTGAGGATACAGCACTGTGCTGAGGGTTACTGTAAGAGGTGAGGATGCAGCACTGTGCTGAGAGTTATTGTAAGAGGTGAGCATACAGCACGATGCTGAGGGTTATTGTAAGAGGTGAGGATACAGCATTATGCTGAGCCTTATTGTAAGAGGTGAGGATACAGCATTATGCTGAGTCTTATTGTAACAGGTGTGGATACAGCACTGGGCTGAGAGTTGTTGTAAGAAGTGAGGATACAGCACTGTGCTGCGGATTATTGTAAGAAGTGAGGATACAGCATTGTGGTGAGCGTTATTGTAAGAAGTGAGGATATAGCACTGTGCTGAGGGTTATTGTAAGAGGTGGGGAGAAAATACTATGCTGAGGGTTATTGTAAGAGGTGAGGATACAGCACTGTGCTGAGGGTTATTGTAAGAGGTGGTGAGACAATACTATGCTGAGGGTTATTGTAAGAGGTGAGGATACAGCCCGATGCTGAGGGTTATTGTAAGAGGTGAGGATACAGCACTGTGCTGAGGGTTATTGTAAGAGGTGAGGATACATCACTGTGCTTAGGGTTATTTTAAGAGGTGAGGATACAGCACTGTGCTGAGAGTTATTGTAAGAGGTGAGGATACAGCACTGTGCTGAGAGTTATTGTAAGAGGTGAGGATACAGCACTGTGCTGAGAGATATTGTAAGAGGTGTGGATACAGCACTGTGCTGAGAATTATTGTAAGAGGTGAGGATACAGCACTGTGCTGAGAGTTATTGTAAGAGGTGAGGATACAGCACTGTGCTGAGAGTTATTGTAAGAGGTGGGGAGACAATACTATGCTGAGGGTTATTGTAAGAGGTGAGGATACAGCACTGTGCTGAGGGTTACTGTAAGAGGTGAGGATACAGCACTGTGCTGAGGGTTACTGTAAGAGGTGAGGATACATCACTGTGCTGAGGGTTATTTTAAGAGGTGAGGATACAGCACTGTGCTGAGGGTTATTGTAAGAGGTGAGGTTGCAGCACTGTGCTGAGAGTTATTGTAAATGGTGAGGATACAGCACTGTGCTGAGGGTTATTGTAACAGATGAGGATACAGCATTATGCTGAGGGTTATTGTAAGAGGTGTGGATACAGCACTGTGCTGAGAGTTATTGTAAGAGGTATGGATACAGCACTGTGCTGCGGATTATTGTAAGAGGTGAGGATACAGCACTGAGCTGAGGTTTATTGTAAGAGGTGAGGATACAGCACTGTGCTGAGAGTTATTGTAACAGGTGAGGATACAGCATTATGCTCAGAGTTATGGTAAAAGGTGTGTTTACAGCACTGTGCTGACAGTTATCGTAAGAGTTGAGGATACAGCACGATCCTGAGGATTATTGTAAGAGTTGAGGATACAGCACTGTGCTGAGAGTTATTGTTAGAGGTGAGGATACAGCACTGTGCTGAGAGTTATTGTAAGAGGTGAGAATACAGCACTGTGCTGAGAGTTATTGTAAGAGGTGAGTATACAGCACTGTGCTGAGGGTTACTGTAAGAGGTGAGGATACAGCACTGTGCTGAGGGTTATTGTAAGAGGTGAGGATACAGCATTATGCTGAGGGTTATTGTAAGAGGTGTGGATACAGCATGATGCTGAGGGTTATTGTAAGAGGTGAGGATACAGCACTGTGCTGAGGGTTATTGTAAGAGGTGAGGATACAGCACTGTGCTGAGGGTTATTGTAAGAGGTGAGGATACAGCACTGTGCTGAGGGTTATTGTAAGAGGTGTGGATACAGCACTGTTCTGTGAGTTATTGTAAGAGGTGTGGATACAGCACTGTGCTGAGAGTTATTGTAAGAGGTATGGATACAGCACTGTGCTGAGGGTTATTGTAAGAGTTGAGGATACAGCACTGTGCTGAGGGTTACTGTAAGAGGTGAGGATACAGCACTGTGCTGAGAGTTATTGTAAGAGGTGTGGATACAGCATTGTGCTGAGGGTTATTGTAAGAGGTGAGAATAGAGCACTGTGCTGAGGGTTACTGTAAGAGGTGAGGATACAGCAAGATGCTGAGAGTTATTGTAAGAGGTGAGGATACATCACTGTGCGGAGGTTTATTGTAAGAGGTGAGGATACAACACTATGCTGAGGGTTATTGTAAGAGGTGAGGATACAGCACTGTGCTGAGGGTTACTGTAAGAGGTGTGGATACAGCACTGTGCTGAGGGTTATTGTAAGAGGTGAGGATACAGCACTGTGCTGAGGGTTATTGTAAGAGGCGTGGATACAGCACTGTGCTGAGAGTCATTGTAAGAGGTGTGGATACAGCACTGTGCTGAGAGTTATTGTAAGAGGTATGGATACAGCACTGTGCTGAGGGTTACTGTAAGAGGTGAGGATACAGCACTGTGCTGAGAGTTATTGTAAGAGCTATGGATACAGCATTGTGCTGAGGGTTATTGTAAGAGGTGAGGATACATCACTGTGCTGAGGTTCATTGTAAGAGGTGAGGATACAACACTATGCTGAGGTTTACCGTAAGAGGTGTGGATACAGCACTGTGCTGAGGATTACTGTAAGAGGTGAGGATACAGCACTGTGCTGAGAGTTATTGTAAGAGGTGAGGATACAGCACGGTGCTGAGGGTTATTGTAAGAAGTGAGGATACAGCACTGTGCTGACGTTTATTGTAAGAGGTGAGGATACAGCACTGTGCTGAGGGTTTTTGTAAGAGGTGTGTATACAGCACTGTGCTGAGAGTTATTGTAAGAGGTGAGGATACACCACTGTGCTGAGAGTTATTGTAAGAGTTGAGGATACAGCCGCTGTGCTGAGAGTTATTGTAAGAGTTGAGGATACAGCACGATGCTGAGGGTTATTGTAAGAGGTGAGGATAAAGCACTGTGCTGAGGGTTATTCTAAGAGGTGAGGATACAGCACTGTGCTGAGGGTTATTGTAACAGGTGAGGATACAGCATTATGCTGAGCGTTATTGTAAAAGGTGTGGCACAACACTGTGCTGAGAGTTATTGTAAGAGGTGAGGATACAGCATTATGCTGAGGGTTACTGTAAGTGGTGAGGATACAGCACTGTGCTGAGAGTTATTGTAAGAGGTGAGGATACAGCACTGTGCTGAGAGTTATTGTAAGAGTTGAGGATACAGCACTGTGCTGAGAGTTATTGTAAGAGGTGAGGCTACAACACTGTGCTGAGAGTTATTGTAAGAGGTGAGGATACAGCATCATGCTGAGGGTTATTGTAAGAGGTGTGGATACAGCATGATGCTGAGGGTTATTGTAAGAGGTGAGGATACAGCACTGTGCTGAGGGTTATTGTAAGAGGTGAGGATACAGCACTGTGCTGAGGGTTATTGTAAGAGGTGAGGATACAGCACTGTGCTGAGGGTTATTGTAAGAGGTGTGGATACAGCACTGTGCTGAGAGTTATTGTCAGAGGTGTGGATACAGCACTGTGCTGAGAGTTATTGTAAGAGGTATGGATACAGCACTGTGCTGAGGGTTATTGTAAGAGGTGAGGATACAGCACTGTGCTGAGGGTTATTGTAAGATGTGTGGATACAGCACTGTGCTGAGAGTTATTGTAAGAGGTGTGGATACAGCACTGTGCTGAGGGTTATTGTAAGAGGTGAGGATACAGCACTGTGCTGAGGGTTTTTGTAAGAGGTGTGGATACAGCATGATGCTGTGAGTTATTGTAAGAGGTGCGGATACAGCACTGTGCTGAGAGTTATTGTAAGAGTTGAGGATACAGCCGCTCTGCTGAGAGTTATTATTAGAGTTGAGGATACAGCACGATGCTGAGGGTTATTGTAAGAGGTGAGGATACAGCACTGTGCTGAGGATTATTGTAACAGGTGAGGATACAGCACTGTGCTGAGAGTTATTGTAAAAGGTGTGGATACAGCACTGTGCTGAGAGTTATTGTAAGAGGTATGGATACAGCACTGTGCTGCGTGTTATTGTAAGAGGTGAGGATACAGCATTATGCTGATCGTTATTGTAAGAGGTGAGGATACAGCACTGTGCTGAGGGTTACTGTATGAGGTGAGGATACAGCACTGTGCTGAGTGTTATTGTCAGAGGTGATGATACAGCACGATGCTGAGAGTTATTGTAAGAGGTGAGGATACAGCACTGTGCTGAGAGTTATTGTAAGAGTTGAGGATACAGCACTGTGCTGAGAGTTATTGTAAGAGGTGAGGATACAGCACTGTGCTGAGGGTTATTGTAAGAGGTGTGGATACAGCACTGTGCTGAGAGTTATTGTAAGAGATTAGGACACAGCACTGTGCTGAGGGTTATTGTAAGAGGTGAGGATACAGCACTGTGCTGAGGGTTATTTTAAGAACTGAGGATACAGCCGGTTGCTGAGGGTTATTGTAAGAAGTGTGGATACAGCACAGTGCTGAGAGCTATTGTAAGAGGTGTAGATGCAGCAGGTTGCTGAGGGTTATTGTAAGAGATGTGGATACAGAATAGTCCCAAAGTCACACTCCATATTTGCTGCTCATTATCTCATGGTCTGACTGTCCTTTCATGATACCAGGACAACATGATCCTGTTTGTGATATTGGGATGTGATACTGGACAGTTACTACCTTCCTCTGGGCTGCCCAGTCTTCTTTCCTGGGAAACCTAGAGCAGGTCATCATCCACAGGCATTGTTAATTCTAATCAATCCTTTTCTAGTTTTAGCTAACTTGGTCAGTGCTGGAATTCTCTCTCCATTTGTTTATTTTCCCCCAAAAGTACTTTATCCATTGCATTTATGATTGCACATTAACTGACAGTTCAGAATTCACTTTACATAAAGTGGAAATGAGATCAGTTTCTTTCAATCTGTGACACTCTGAGGTGCCTCACTACACTTTAAGCCCACAGTTACTGTATTCATTCCATGTCCATCGTGCGGTTTCCAGCCCCTCGGTACACCATAATGGGAAGGCCTTAGCAGCCTTTCCCCACTGAGCTTTTGAAGCAGCTGCCGCAAGCTTTAGTGCATCCCTCAGCATGTAGTCCTGGACCTTGTGCCAGTCTGCAACACTGGGTCACCACCAGCTCATTGCACGAGAAGACCAACACGTTTTGGCCAGACTAAGGAGCATGTTTCACCAAGTTGATCATCATCCAGCACTAGATGGTGTTTGTCTCGGAGTGCTTCTGGGAAGTGCCCATACTGCAGAGTGCTGAGTTATGAAGAGTGCTCAGGGTGAGCCTCAACAAAAATAACTATCTTTTTTTCTTTTCCAGACTTTCTTTGCGAAGGCACATTGCTAAGGAGGTGAATGATGCTCCTCTTCTCCACTGCAGTGGCCTCGAGGGCTACGTGCAGAGGGGATGAGACTCCAGGTGTGCAGGAAGGATGTCACAGATGCCTTTCTCACCACTGGTGAAGTTACATCTTGGTGCCTGTTTGAAAGTTCTGATGGTGGCGCATTCCATCTGATGACTTTGGCAGTCTGCTCAGGGCACCGCCCTACAAGATCCACCATCTCCTTTCCCCAAAGGGCCTTAGGGAATTTACATGTGGACAACCTGATGAAGTTGTGGTCAAAGGTATTTTTTCACATAAATGTTTCCAAGAGGGACAAATGGTATGGAATGGTCCAACTGACAGGAGCATTCCCTGGCAATGTAGCCAGACTCATCCATTGCAACACTGGGGACAGATAAAACCTCAGCACTTGGTGACATGTACCAAGGCTTCACACATAGCTTGACTTACACAAAGGTGGCCATCAGGATGGGGTTGATATTGGGTACAGTTTCCCCCCTTTATCTGGAGGTTTATTCATGGTGTCCCTGTAGAATCTCCAGAAAAAGCACAAGATGGTAAGGGTGACTGCGACAGTGTAGGACTGAGGTGTGGACCTGCCCTGCACTATCTAAAACAACACCAAGAGTGCCTTACATCTGATCTTAGCCACAGTGGACAGGGAACACTATTCCCACATGTCCAATTTTTGTTTCATGATGGCTACATAATCCTTCCAGTTTTTAGTGCACACCCTGGCCCCACTGGATCATATCCTTAGCACCTTTAGGTAGTTTGACCTGACAGTGAAGGGAACAAAAGATCGCTTGGCCCAGTTCCCAAAGAACATGACCTTGCTCTTGCCGCAATTTACATTGGTTCCCAAAGTCAGTTCGAACTGGTTGCAGATGCCCATCAGTTGACGAGCTGAGAGGGCATCAATACAGAGAATGGTGATGTTGTCTGTATATAGGGAAGCTTTGTCAGCTTTCTCATGCCCACCTCCTTCCTAATGGACTCAGCAAAAGGTTTGATACAGCACACGAACTAGACAGAGGAGCTAGAACAGCCCTGCCTGACCCCAGTTTTGATCAGAAAACTTGCCACCTATTGATTGAAACTGCGTGATGAGGTCTGTGTAGAGCAGTTGAATCCAGTTGTAGATTCCCTCCCCAAACCACATTTTGGAGAGCACATCCACCATGTAGGTGTGCGATACTCTGTCAAAGGCCTTCTCCTGATCCAGGCTGAGGAGGCAGGTGTCCATGCCCCTGTCCTGCGCATAGGCAATTATGTCCTTTGAGCCTTTTTAGCTAAACACTCCCATAATAAGACTTCCAAATTCTGCTTTTAAATAGCCTTAACGATTGAAAAATGGTTCAAATCTCTTTACAACTTTCTCAACCTTTAAGCTGAAGTCTGAAAACTCTCAGCTTCTGAACCTCTTCTGACTTCGGATGGGGTGACAACTTTTAGATTGTACACAAAAACCTCTCTAACTCTCTTGTTTTCATCTGTCCCTCTCCTCTCAAGGGAGCAGAAGCATCTGCGCCTGTTTCTCTGCCTCTCTCTCTCCCAAGGATAGAAGCATTGTGCCTGAAGGAAGACACATTGTGAAGTGAGTTCCAAAATAAACTGGGAAGAATAAAACTGAAATTAAAGAAACAAAAAGATAGAGAAGTGCAACAGAGATGGCTGTTGGTAAACCGATTTTAACCCTGGCCAAGGAGTTAACCTGCTCCATCTTCCAGTCTGTGTTTGTAGAGCTGGTGCAGCTGTACTGTGATCACAACTTCTGTAAATCCTGTATCCAGAAGTGTTGAGGAAAGTAGCGTCAGGCTGTGTCCTGCCTAGAATGTCGAGTGGTTCCCCCCTGGAGAATTTTCACCAGTAACAGGGTGTTGGCCAATCTCTGTGAGAAAACTCGACAGCTGAAGCTGGGGGAGGGTCTGTCTCCCTGTGAGGAACACGGGGAGAAGCTGAATGAGGACACAGAGATGGAGCAGTCTCTCTGTGAGGAACACGGGGAGGAGCTGAATGAGGACACAGAGAGGGAGCAGTGTCTCTGTGAGGAACACGGGGAGAAGCTGAATGAGGACACAGAGAGGGAGCAGTGACACTATGAGGAACACGGGGAGGAACTGAATGAGGACACAGAGAGCAGTCTCCCTGTGAGGAACACGGGGAGAGGCTGCATGAGGACACAGAGAGGGAGCAGTCTCACTGTGAGGAACACGGGGAGAAGCTGATCCTGTTCTGTGAGGAGGATGAGATTCTGATCTGTGCCAGTTGTGTAGGATTTCCACCACAATCTGCCCACAGGTTCCTCCCTCTACAAATGGCAGTTCAAAAGTACAAGGTAAGAGGACACAGTGAGTTAACCGTCTCCATTGCTCAATGTGTTTGTTGGGCTGTAATTTGGGCTGTGCTCAGTCCTCCTGTTGATCACAGTTAGCTCAAAACTCACATTGGACAATGAGAAATCTGAGCAACAATTTGTTAATAGTGTGTGTAACATTTTACAGTCTCACTTTACACTAACATTGTATGAATGCAGCTCTAGGTTTCAGTTCTCATCATTACCGGTTGTCTTTATGATTGCTGTCGTTTAGGTAACACACTATACTTAACTGTTTCCCTGGATAATTCATCACATGAGTTCCTGTTTCCAAACAGCCCTGCCCCAGGCTCCTGCCATTGGTCACCTGATATGTCCATCCGCCTGAGCACTGTTTTCCCAGACAATTTCAGACTTGGACTACCTGATTGGATGGTTCTTGAACATCAGTCAAATAAACTTCCCCACCCCCCAATTCTTTGAAGTAAGTAACAAAAGAGCTCAAAGAAATTTTTGGAATCTAAATTTTTTCATGTCCCTATGATTTTTCTCCCGGTTTGCTGCACAGCTCTGGCTGGACATATTCTGGGAGACATCGGTCAGTGACATGGAGGGAAGCTGGCAGTGTGCCACGAGTGGGCGAAGCCAGAGAAATTCCAGTGACATCGTGAGAGGGAATGAACCCATCTCCACTAAATTCTACTGCTAAGTCTCAACAATCCCTTCCCCTGCCAGTTGCTCTCGGGGGAGGACACCTCCACAGTGCACCGCGGTCCACCCGGTCACCACTGATTCAATCCGACACTAATTAATAACATTCATAACACTATTCAATCTCTACACCTGCATCGGCCAGTCTCCGCTCTTTTTCTCGGTACATCAAAGTCTGTTTCGGTGCCACCTCATGCTCTCGTCTGGACCTGAAAAAATTTATCAGTATTCTTCTAATTTCTACCCCTCACTCACCTTCACATGGTCCATCTCCAACACTTCCCTTCCCTTCCTTGACTTCTCTGTCTCCATTTCTGGTGATAGACTGTCCACCAATATTTATTATAAGCCCACCGACTCCCACAGCTACCTCGACTACAGCTCCTCACACCCCGCTTCCTGTAAGGACTCCATCCCATTCTCTCATTCCTTCACCTCCGAGGCATCTTTTCCAACAATGCCACATTCCAAAACAGTTCATCTGACATATCTTCCTTCTTCCTTAACTGAGGTTTCCCAACCATGGTGGTTGACAGGGTCCTCAAACATATCCGGCCCATCTCCCACGCATCCGCCCTCACGCCTTCTCCTCCCTCCCAGAAACATGATAGGGTCCCCCTTGTCCTCACTTATCACCCCACCAGCCTCCGCATTCAAAGGATCATCCTCCGTCATTTCCGCCAACTCCAGCATGATGCCACCACCAAATACATCTTCGCTTCATCCCCTGTCAGCATTCCATACGGACCATTCCCCCGGGACACCCTGGTCCACTCCTCCATCACCCCCCCAGCTCCTCACCCCCTTCCCATGACACCTTCCCATGCAATTACACAAGGTGCAACACCTGCCCCTTTACATCCTCCCTCCTGACCGTCCAAGGCCCTAAACACTCCTTTCAGGTGAAACAGCATTTCGCTTGCACCTCCTTCAATTTGGTCTACAGCATTCGCTGCTTCCAATGCGGTCTCCTCTAAATTAGGGAGACCAAACGCAGACTGGGTGACCACTTTCCAGAACACCTTCAGTCTGTCCGCAAGCATGACCCAGACCTTCCTGTTGCTTGCCATTTTAACACCCCACGCTGCTCTTATGCCCACATGTCCACCCTTGGCCTGCTGCAATATTCCAGTGAAGCTCAATGCAAACTGGAAGAACAGCGCCTCATCTTCCAACTAGGCACTTTACAGCTTTCTGGACTTAACAACTCCAGACCATGAACTCTCTCCTCCATATTTATCCCTTTTTAAATTAATCCATTTCCACTTCCATTCTCCTTTTTCCCCAATCCCACCTCCCCCAACTCCTTCCACAGGGCCATCTGTCACAGGTTTCTATGTTATGATTTCACAGAATGCTAACCCTTATTCTGCTATTCTGACCTTCTATTTTGTTTCATCTGCTCCTCCTCCTCTTAAACATTATAAAATCCATCACATTTCTACTTCTCTTCAGCTCTGAAGAAGAGTCATATTGGCTTGAAACGTTAATTCTGTTTCTCTCTCCAGATGCTGCCAGAACTGCTGAGCATTTTCTGTTTTTATTTCAGATTTCCAGAATTTTGCTTTTATATGAGCTGAGCCTAACCTTGGCTCACAATCAGTGCTCTTTCCTCCAGCAGCCATAGTGGGCATCGCCTCAGCTGATTGGAGCACTGATCATGTGGTCCTCAGGTTGTTTTGATGTTTCTATAAAGTGGCCTCTGCTGATGCTGAGTTGGGCTTTTCCATGGGTGGGGGAGGGGTTTCCTGATGTAGGGAAGATCAGGTGGTACTTAAACATGGGCTGTGATTGGCAGACAGCCGGTTCCTGACGTAGGGAAGGTAAGGTTGTCACCGAACCTAGACTGTGATTGGTTGGTTGCCATAGCCAGGAGCTGATATGTTCCCAGAATGCTTTGTTTGGCTGCTGGGAAATTGAGGCCGATTCCAGGGGCACCTGGCCATTCTGGGGGGGGTTGACAGCCCTATCTGGAGATTGATTCTCAATTCCTGGAGACTCCAAGATAATCCAGGAAGGTTGGTAACTCTAGCTGTAGCTTTAAGAAAATTTCCTTTATTACAGACTGAGTTTTTACTATTACTATCATGTAATTTAGCTTTAAGAAATTTTCCTTCATTACAGACAGAATTTCTACTATTTTGGAAATACTATTGCTGTAGAGTGATGTAGCTTTATCTGAGATGTTGTTCATTATAGGTGAGGCACAGCTTATAACCCCGCACTGGGAGGAAGTTAGGACACTCTCAGTCTCTTGGCCACATTGACACGTTGATGATCTATTAATGAGTAGCACTGCAGGATTTGAGAGGAAACAGAGTAATTACAAAGCTTGATTGGGCAGTTGAATTAGTGAGGCACTCAGCCTACACCAGATGCTGATTTGATGTGTTCGAGTTAGTACTATAGTGAAACACCCTAAAGTAGATTATGCTTTCAATGTTTCAAGGAGGGAGACAAAGCAGAAAAATATAGGCCTGTTAGCCTGACATGTAGCATTGGGAAAATGTTGGAAATCCATCATTAAGAAGCAACAGCAGCACATTTAGAAAATCATAATATAATCAGGTAGTGTCAATGAAAGGGAAATCATGTTTGATAAATTTATTCACGTCCTTTGAGGATGTAAGAGGCAGGGTGGATAAAGGGGAACCAGTAGATGTGTTTGGATTCCCGAAAGGTATTCAGTAAGGTGCCAGCTAAAAGGTTAGTGCACACAAGTTAAGAGTTCATGATGTTGGGGGTAATATATTAGCATGGATGAAAGATTGGCTACCTAGCAGGAAACAAACAGGAGCCAAAAGGGTCATCACTGTAACTAGTGTGGTGTCACAGGGATCAGTGCTGGGCCTCACCTATTCACAATCTATATTAATGACTTGGATGAAGGGATCAATTGCAGTGTAGCCAAATTTGTTAATGATACAAAAGTGGGTGAACAGATGGAAACGTGTTTGTACTCGAAAGAGTTACAAAAGTGGGTGGGAAAGCAAATTCTGAGGAGGATATAAAGAATATAAGAAACATGAGGAGTAGACCACATGGCTCATTGAGCATTCCTGCTCTGCCACTCGTGGCTGATACTCGGCTTAAAATTCACTTTACCCAGCTCCGCTTATCCCTTGATTCCCTGAGACCAAATATCTGTCAATGTCAACCTTAAATATATTCAACGACAAAGCATCCACAACCCTCTGGCATGGAGAATTTCAAAGATTTGCCATCACTTGTGTGAAGAAACTCCTCATCTCAGTCCTAAATGATCAGCCCCTTATTCTAAGATGGTGCCCTGTGTTCTTGATTCCCCAGCCAGTGGAAACTTCCTCGTAGCCAGGGGAAACAATCCCAGTACCAACCCTGTCAATCCCCTTTGGAATCTTGAATGTTTCAATGAGATCACCTCTCATTCTTCTGAATTCCAGCAAATATCGGCCAAATTTACTCAGCCTGTCATCCCAGGGCCCAATCTAGTGAATCTTTGCTGTACAGCCTCCATTCGTATATCTTTCCTTGGGTATGGAGAGCAAAGCTGCACACAATATTCGAAGTGTAGCATCACCAATGCACTGTCCAATTGTAGCAAAACTTATTTATCCTTGAACTCCAATCTCCTTGCAATAAAGACCAACAAGCCATTTTACTCCCTAATTGCTTGCTGTACCTGCGTGCTAGCTTTCTGTGTTCCTTGTACAACCCTCTCCAAGCTATGAGACATCTTATCACGATCCAGTAACTTAAATGCTCATACTGTTCCAGGGATAGCCAATAGAATTCTATCTTTTAAGCAATCTCTTAAAATCCATCTTACATTCCTCTGTGGAATTTCTGTCCATTTTCCAAAATCTGACTATGCTTCAGACACTGAACAAATAATTTTTCTTGTAAATATCATTCAAGAACCCGAATGGAAGATCCAATCCTTCATCACTATCCGACTATGCAGTTCGCAAAATATTTTACTTTGGTTCTTTTTTACCTCTGGTAGGAAGCAACAATGCCAATGCCATACCTTGTTTTCTCCTTGGTAATGATGTAACCTGTGTCCACATATCCACTTCATTATTCCTTTCAATACATCGTTCAGACTCTGAGAATATGGGAGGATAATTTTCCATTTTCCTAGTTTCCAACCTTCATCTTTAGTCAACCATCCACTGCTGCTATGTAAATCTGGAAAACCAGTTGGTGAAAGATCAAACTGGAGCCAATATACGCACTTTTATATTTAATAATTTACAGTGTTACACATTACAAGTCCACTTCTCCAACTGCCATAGATTTTGTCTGTGCCTATTTATAGGGGGTTCAGTGAGCCTCCAGTTCATATCCAATGGACCATAAACACATTCAATAAACAATTAACAATGTCCAGCCTACCAAATCCATTTATATATTTTATATACCATAAATGCATTTCAAGTTGTGCCTGGTCTGTTTGAATACTTTTCACTCTGCCTTTTATAAAGAAAGGGGTACACACTAGTGCCACATGTAACATTCCCTGAACATCAGTCCTCACAGTGTATGATGTAAATGCATGTTGCAATCAGATCATGGTGAAATCTCATTCCTTTTTTAGGACCAGTTGAATTCGTTCCTGGATACCACGGTGGATGAAAAGAAAATATCAAGTAACATAAAAGAGAAACAGGAGAGGAAGATTTCCGAACTGGATGCGAGTATTACTTCAGTTCCCTTTAAACACTGCAACCCTTTAACAATCCACTGTTTAAATGATTTCTCTCACTATATTAGGAATTGACTGGATTCCTGGAGCAAGCCATCTCTGCACAGTTTGCCAACATCCAGCAATATCTAGGAGAAAAAGAGAAAGATTTAATCAAAGAGCTGAGGAGACAAAAGGAGGAAGATCTGCGACCAATGGTGGAGAACCTGAAAAGAATTGAAGAGGAGCTGACGTCACTTGAGGAGAAGAGATTGAACCTTTGTGTAGACATCGAGCAGCAAGACAGTATTTCCTTTCTCAAGGTGACCCTTTGTAATGCAATCTTCAAGCTGTTTGTGTAATTGTAAACAACATATTATATTAGGATTCAAACCCCATCACAACAATGCCCAGCAGCAATATAACTGAGGACAACAGCTATCAGTCAGGTTTGAGCTCGGAGCGTCAGGGAGACAGTTCCAAACTCTCAGCACATCATACTGACTGCAGTATAACTGGAACCAGAGTAAAAAGGTCCAGAAAAGGAGTGGGAGAGAAGAGATGAGTTGTATCTGAAACAAAGAGACACAAAGAGACTTGTCAGGAACATTGAGACAGCAATCAGAAATCACTCAAACTAGTTAGTTGGCGGGGAGGGTCAGGATAGGAAACCAGACCCAGTGGAGACCAATCAGGGAACAGAAAGTTAGCCATTAGCAGGTGGTTCCAAACACAGACAGGTGGAAATTCCTCTTGGGAGGCAATGGCAAATCAGTTTTATATTCTGCCCAGTTTTCCTTTCCCACCAATGGATTCACGCACACACACACCAACACGCACACACACACCAACATACACGCACGCACACACACACACCCGCACACACACACCAACATACGCACATGCACACACACACCAACACACACACACCAACGTACACACATGCATGCACACACACACCAACACACACACACACACACCAACACACCAACACACACACACACCAACACACACACCAACACACACACCAACACAGACATACACATGCACACCCACATGCACAGACATACGCAAGTGCACACACACATGCACAGACATACGCAAGTGCACACATACATGCACAGACGCACAGATACACACACGTGCACAAAGATAGATACACACAAACACACACAGTCAGACACACACACATAGACATACACATACAGACACACACAGCACACACACACAGACATACACGTGCACACACCACACACACATGCGCGCACACAGACACACACACATACACAAGGGACAGAGGAAGTTGTGAGCGTATTGTACATTTGCTTCCACCTTGAATAGAAGAAAGAGTGTATAAGTCAAGAATATGCTTTAAAGCTGGTTAGTGTTTAGAGAATTGTCTTTGTGCACTGTTGCCTGTTGTGTACCGTGATTTGCCATAATCATGTGACCTCTGAATTCAATCCCTTGTGAGTAAGGGATTCAGGCATCTGCGCCACTTTACCAACCACATGGAACATGGTGTCAGGAGTGCGCAGCTAAATTTGAGTGGATTTTGAAAGCCGAAAGAGAACCAGCTGCTGTAAAATAATTGAAAATAATTGAAACTTCAGTCTACAACTTTGCACAGGACATTAACTGCTGGGTGAGTGAGTGTGGTTTTATATTCCTGTACCTGCTCCTATAGAGATGAAGGGAGGTTTGAATGTAAATTAGAAATTCTTCCAGTCCCAATGGAGACGGGAGGCGATGACGTAGTGGTATTGTCTCTGGTAAATGCTCTGGGGACCTACGTTCGAAACCCGCCACGGCAGATGATGGAATTTGAATTTAATTAAATATCTGATGGTGACCATGAAACCATTCTCAAATACCCATCTGGCTCACTAATCCCCTTTAGGGAAGGAAAATCTGCTATCCTTACCTGGTCTGGCCTATATGTGACTCACAGCAATGTGGTTGACTCTTAAATGCCTTCTGAATTGGCCTAGCAAGATACTCATTTGCATCAAACACCAACAAGAGACAAAAAAGGAATGAAACCAGATGGACCACTCGGCATCAACCTAGGCACCGGAAACAACAGCTGCAAGTTCAGCCCTGTCGACACTGCAAAGTCCCCTTTACTAACATCTGTGGGCTTATGCCAAAATTGGGAGAGCTGTCTCTCAGACTAGTCAAGCAACAGCCTGACATAGTCATCCTCATGGAATCATACCTTATAGATAATGTTCCAGGTACCGCCATTGGTATGTCCCTGGGAGTCCTCAACATCGACTCTGGACCCCATGAAGTCTCATGACACCAGGTCAAACATGAGCAAGGAAAACTCCTGCTGATTACCACGTACCACCCTCCCTCAGCTGATGAATCACTGCTCCTCCATGTTGAACCTTACTTGGAGGAAGCACTGAGGGTGGCAGGGGTGCAGAATGTACTCTGGGTGGGGGACTTCAATGTCCATCACCAAGAGCGGCTTGGTAGCACCACTAATGGCCGAGTCCAAAAGGACATAACTGCTAGACTGGGTCTGTGGCAGGTGGTGTAGGAACCAACAGGATGAAAAACATACTTGACCTCATCCTCACCAACCTGCCTGCTGCAGATGCACCTGTCCATGACAGTGTCGGTAGGACTGACCACTGTACAGTCATTGTGAAAACAAAGTCCCACCTTCATATTGAGGATACCCTCCATCGTGTTGTGTGGCACCACCAACGTGCCTAAATGGAATAGATTTTGAACAGATCTAGCAACTCAAGACTGGGCATCCATGAGGCGCTGTGGGTCAACAGCAGGATTGTACTCGAGCACAATCTGTAACCTCATGGCCCAGAATATCCTCCACTCTACCATTACATCAAACCAGGAAGAATCAACCCTGGTTCAATGAAGAGTGCTGAAGGGCATGCCAGGAGCAGCACCAGGCATACATTTAAAAAAAAGAGGTGCCAACCTGGTGAAGCTATTAAAACAGGACTACTTGCATGCCAAACAACATAAGTAGCAAGTGATAGACAGAGCTAAGCTATCCCACCACCAATGATCAGGCATAAGCTCTGCAGTCCTGCAACAGCCAGTCTTGAATGGTAGTGGACAATTAAACAATTCACTGGAGGAGGAGGGCTCCACAAATATCCCTATCCTCAATGATGGAAGAGCTCAGCACATCAGTGCAAAAGAAAAGGCTGAAGCATTTGCTACAATTTTCAGCCAGAAGTGCCAAGTGGATGATCCATCTCAGCTACCTCCGGAAGTCCCCAGCATCACAGATGCCAGTCTTCAGCCAATTCGATTCACTCTACATGATATCAAGAAACGGCTGAAGGCACTGGATACTGCAAAGGCTATGGGCCCTGACAATATTCCAGCAATAGTACTGGAGACTTGTGCTCCAGAACTTGCTGCACCCCTAGCCAAGCTGTTCCAGTACAGCTACAACACTGGCATCTACCCGGCTAGGTGGAAAATTGCCCAGGTATGTCCTTTACACAAAAGCAGGACAAACCCAACCAACCAATTACCGCCCCATCAGTCTACTCTCCATCGTCAGTAATGTGATGGAAGGTGTCATCAACAGTGCTATCAAGCAGCACATGCTTAGCAATAACCCGCCCACTGATGCCCAGTTTGGGTTCCATCAGGGCCGCTCAGCTCCTGACCACATTGCAGCCTTGGATCAAACGTGGACAAAAGAGCTGAACTTCTGAGGTGAGGTGAGAGTGACTGCTCATGTCACCCAGGCAACATTTGACCGGGTGTGGCATCAAGGACCCTGAGCAAAACTGGAGTCAATCGGAATAGGGGGGGAAAGCTCTCTGCTGGTTGGAGACATACCTGGCACAAAGGAAGATGGTTGTGGATGTTGGAGTCAGTCATCTCAGTTCCAGGACATCACTGCAGGAGATCCTCAGGGTAGTATCCCAGCCGCAACCATCTTCAGCTGCTTCATCAATGACGTTCCTTCCATCATAAGGTAATGAGTGGGGATGTTTGCTGATGATTGCACAATGTTCGACCCCTCAGATACTGAAGCAGTCCATGTCCAAATGCAGCAAGACCTGGACAATATCCAGACTTGGGCTGACAAGTGGCAAGTAACATTCGCACCACATAAGTGCCAGGCAATGACCATCTCCAACAAGAGAGAATCCAACCATCACCCCTTGATGCTCAATTGCATTACCATTGCTGAATCCCCCGCTGTCAACATCCTAGGGATTACCATTGACCAGAAACTGAACTGGATTAGTGGTCCAGCCAGTGACGCCCATGTCCCATGAACGAATAAAAAAAAAATCTATATAACTATTGTAGCTGCAAGAGCAGGTCAGAGGCTAGGAAAACCTGCGAGGATTAACTCACATTCTGACCCCCCCCTCAAAGCCCGTCCACCATCTACAAGGCACAAGTCATGAATGTGATGGAATACTCCCTGCCTTGCCTGGATGAGTGCAGCTCCCACCACACTAAAGAAGTTTGACACCGTCCAGGACAAAGCAGCCCGCTTGATCAGCACCACATCCACAAACATCCATTCCCTCCACTACTGACACACAGTAGCAGCAGTATGTACCATCTACAAGATGCACTGCAGAAACTCACCAAGGCTCCTGAGATAGCACCTTCAAAACCCAACACCACTACCATCTAGAAGGACAAGGGCAGCAGATAGATGGGAACACCACCACCTGGAAGTCCCCCTCCAAGTCACTCACCATCCTGACTTGGAAATATATCACCGTTCCTTCACTGTCGCTGGGTCAAAATCCTGGAACTCCTCCCTAACAGCACTGTGGGTGTACCTACACCACATGGGCTGCAGCGGTTCAAGAGGCAGCTCACCACCACCTTCTCCAGGGCAACTAGAGATGGGCAATAAACGCTGGCCCAGCCAGTGAAGCCCACATCCCGTGAATGAATAAAAAGACCTATAAATTGCCAGAGAACCTGAACAAAGAAGAGAAGCAAAACTGTTATCAGTGCTGAACAAAGGGTACGACAAGCTGTATTACACCCTAGACCTCACTGAGGAGTAGAAAGTGAGATCAACTAGACTGAGGTTTTCTAATCTAACTTTCTTTATAGACAATGGAAATAACTTTCAGCTGCAAGTGATAATGCAAGCAATGTGTTATCTTTCTTTTATCAGAAAGGGAATGGTTGGAGAAATACCTTTGTGCACTGTTGTCACTTTGTGTACTGTGGCTCACCACAGTCATGTGACTTGCATCATGTGACCTCTTATGTAATCCCTATGTGAGTAAAGGGTTCAGGCAAAAGTCATCTTACTGACCATAAAGAGCAGTTGGATCACACTTGGAATATTGTACACACTTCAAGTCTCCCCATGTTAAGAAGGATATGAAAAGTAATGGAGAAGATGCAACAAAAAACTTACAAACATGTTATCAGGACTGAATGTTTATATCTAACAGGAAAGATTGAACAGAGTTCGAAACTGAGGCATCATGAGAAGCTGTGGGCATCAGCAGCATTGTACTCAACCACAATCTGTAACTCATGACCCTACCATGTCCCTCAGTCTACCAATACCATCGAACTGGGGGATCAATCCTGGTTCAATGAAGAGATCAGGAGATCATGCCGGGAGCAGCCCCATCGCATACTGATCCGAGTGAAACTACACACAGGACCACATGCGTGCCAAATAGCAGAAGCAGCATGAAAACAGGCAGAGCTAAGCAAACCCACAACAGATCAGAGCTACGCTCTGGCAGTCCTGCCACATCCAGTCGTGAATGGTGGTAGAAAGTTAAATAGCTCACTGGAGGAGGTGGCTCCACAAATATCCCCTTCCCTCAATGATGGAGGAGCTCAGCACAGCAGTGCTAAAGATAAGACTGAAGCATTTACAACAATCTTCAGCCAGAAGTGCCGAATAGATGATCGCTCTCAGCCTCCTCCAGAGGTCCCCAGCATCGCAGATGCCAGTCTTCAGCCAATTCAATTCACTCCACGTGATATCAAGAAATGGCTAAAGGGACTGGATACTGCAAAGTCTATGAGCCCTGACAATATTCCTGCAATAGTACTGAGACTTGTGCTCCAGAACTTCAGCACCCCTAGCCAAGCTGTTCCAGTACAGCGACAACAATGGCATCTATGTGGCTACATGGAAAATTGCCCAGTGTATGATTCTGCACACCAAAAAGCAGGACAAATCCAATCTGGCCAATTACCGCCCCAGCAATGTACTCTTCATCATCAGTAAAGTGATGGCAGGGGAATCATCAACAGTGCTATCAAGCAGCACTTACTCAGCAATAACCTGCTCTCTAATGCTCAGTTTGGGTTCCGCCATGGGCCAATCAGCCACTTGACAGTGTTGCCCTTGACATCAAGGCAGCGTTTGACAGAGTTGCGGCATCAAGGAGCTCAAGCAAACTGGAGCCAAAGGGAATCAGGGGGAAAACTCTCTACTGGTTTCAGTCATACCTAGGAAGGTTATACCGAGGAAGATGGTTTTGGTTGTTGAAGGTCAGACACCTGAGCTCCAGGACATCACTGCAGGAGTTCCTCAGGATAGTGTCCTCGGCCTAAACATTCTTCAGCTGCTTCATCAATCCTTCCATCATAAGGTCAGAAGTGGCGATGATCACTGATGACTGCACAGTGTTTCAACACCGTTCGCGACTCCTCAGATACTGAAGCAGTCTATGTGCAAATGCAGCAAAATCTGGACAATATCCAGGCTTGGGCTGACAAGTGGCAAGTAACATTCGGACCACACGAGTGTCAGGAAATGACTATGTCCACAAGAGAATCTAACCATCTCCCCCTCGACATTCAATGGCATTACCATCGCTGAATTCCCCTAACTATAACATCCTGGGTGTTACCATTGACTAGAAACTGAAACTGGACTAGCCATATAAATACCAAGAGGAGATGATAACTGGGAACTTTGCAGCAAGTAACTCACCTCCTGACTCTCCATAGCCTGTCCTCCATCTGTAAGGCTCAAGTCAGGAATGCGATGGAATATTCTCCACTTGCCTGGATGACTGTGGCTCCAACAACACACAAAGCTAAACATCTCTCCCTAACAGCACTGTTGGTGTACCTACACCACATGGTGCAAACAGCCCGCTTGATTGACAACCAATCGACCAACTAAAACATTCATTACCTTGACCCCCCACGCACAGTGGCAGCAGTGTGCAATATATACAGGATGCACTGCAGAGCACAACAAGAGGAACCTTCCAAACCCGAGAATGCTACCGCCCAGATTTCCAAGGTGTAGCAGATGGATGGGAACACCACCACCTGGAAGTTTCCCTTCAAGTCATTCACCATCCTGACTTGGAAATATATCGCCGTCCTTCACCATCCCTGGGTCAAAAATCCTGGAACTCTCTCCCTAACAGCATCTGTGGGTGTACCTACACATGGACTGCAGCGGTTTCAAGAAGGCAGCTCAGCACCACCTTCTCACGGGGCAGTTAGAGAAAGGGGAAAAAACACTGGCCTAGCCAGTGAAACTCAATTCCCATCAAACAATAGCAGTTGCTCTTCACTATGAAAAATGGGAGTCCAAGCGGTGACCCAACATTCTCTCTTTTCAGAAAAGCAACCATATTCCCTTTTGAATACCTCAATTAAACCTGCCTCCATATCCCATCAGGAAATTCATTCCAGACTTCAATCACCCTTTGGGTTGAAAAAACTTTAACCTCTCGTCACTCTTACACCTTTCGTCAATTGTTTTTAATCCTTGCTCTTGATGCTCTCTTAAGCGGGAACAGTTTCTCACTATTTACCCTGCATACCCCTCCAGGATCTTGAACACCTATTTCAAGTCTCCTCTCAGCTTTCTTTTCTCCAAGGAAAAACAGTCCCAGCCTCTCCAATTAATCTCATAGTTACAGTTCTTTATCAAATGATAGCATTATGGGCAGCCCTGATCGGTCTGCCTAATAGAGGAACCAATGGGCTGAGTGGCTTCTTTCACTTATAAATATTTTGTGAACTCAAGGACCTCCTATAGATCACTGAGTTTCCCCACTGAGGGTTTGAGCTGTACTTGTGCTGAGAGCAGAGACATGTTGGGGTTCAGTTCCCATGGATGATAACTGTTCAAATCCTGAGCAATAGGAGCTTATTTGACTGTGTGGGTATACAAGGAGCCTGCTCCCAGTTCACATTTGATGAGTAAGACAGTACATGTTGCCCTGGAGCTCTGCCTGAAAGTGTCCAGGAGCTGGTACCTGGCTGTTGTCTCAATATAGAGAGGATGCTGAGATTAGGATTACACCATGACCCTGGCGCAGAGCCACACAGACCAGAAACAAGCTCCTGATTTCCTGGGAAAATGGAGACCAGAAATAAAATGAACTGATCAGTGAACCTTCAAAGTCTACAGCAGCAGAGGAAACCCTGTCAAGTGTAACTGGGGATGGGATGGGGGGGTGGTAACATCAGTGGAACCCGTCAGTGAAAACTCCGTCCTGATCCCCTCATGTTCCAGGAAAATCACTGATTCTACCTCATTAAAAAGTACAAAGTAACAGCACTGTATATTTATTAAATTATTTCTGATTCTCTGTTCTGCAGGAGCTGAAAAGATAGAGAGAAAGGAAAGTATCCAATCCAAACTCACACGTGGTTTTACAGTGTGAATATAGTTTGTGTCCAGCATTGAGTGATTTAAAGCAATCCCAATTTAAACGGGTACCTGGCCAAAGAGGAGGAAAGAGAAAGGTGCTGGCAGAGACGAAGTTTACAGCAGTGTTTTTTAAGACGCAATACACAGGATCTCAAGGCCCATTACTCTACAGAGTGTGAAAGGAAATGAATCACATTATCTCCCCAGGTAAAGGAACTCCAGCACTTTTTGTTGGGTTTTCATGCTCGCTCTCCCTGACCCTCTACACTGTACCCACGCTGTAATATCTCTTCACTGTACACACTGGAGTCTGGGAATATACCCTAACTGTACACTGTACCCAGACTGTAATGTCTGTTACACTGTACGCACTGGAGTCTGGGAATATAATCTAACTCTACACTGTACGCAGTCTGTAAAATCTGTTCACTGAACACACTGGAGTCTGCAAATATATATAACTGTACACTGTACCCATTCTGATAATATATGTTCACTGTGCACACTGGATTCTGGGAATATATCAGACTGCACACTGAACCCAGTCTGTAATATCTATTCACTGTACAAACTGGTGCCTAGGGGAAAATATCTAACTGTACCACTGTACCCAGACAGTAATATCTGTTCGCTGTTCACAACTGGAGTCTGGGATTATATCAAACTGTACACTGTACCCAGTCTGTAATACCTGTCCCTGTACACACTGGAGTCTGGAAATATATCTAACTGTACACTGAACATAGACATGTAATATCAGTTCACTGTACACCACTGGTGCCTGGGAATAATATCAACTGTACACTGAACACAGTCTGTAATATCTGTTCACTGTACACACTGGTGCCTGGGATATATCTAACTGTACACTCTACGCAATCTGTAATAATCTGTTCACTGTACACACTGGTGCCTGGGAATATATCTAACTGTACGCTAACTGTACACACTGAGTCTGGGAATATATCATACTGTACACTATATCCAATCTGTAATATATGTTCACTGTACACACTGGATTCTGGGAATATATCAAACTGTACACTGTACCCAGTCTGTAATATCGCTTCACTGTACACACTGGAGTCTGGGAATATATCTCACTGCACACTATACCCAGTCTGTAATATCTGTTCATCGTATACACTAGAGTCTAGGAAATATCTAACCTGTACACTGTACCCAGACAGTAATACCTGTTCACTTGTGCACACTGGAGTTGGGAATAAATCCAACTGCTCGATACCCAGTCTGTAATATCTGTTCATCGTATACACTAGAGTCTAGGAATATATCAACCTGTACACTGTACCCAGACAGTAATAACCTGTTCACCTGTGCACACTGGAGTCTGGTAATATATCCAACTGCACGAAACCCAGTCTGTAATATTTGTTCATTGTACACACTGAGAGTCTGGGAATATATCTAACTGTACACTGAACCAGTCTGTAATATCTGTCACTGTACACACTGGAGTCTGGAATATATCTAACTGCACACTGTATCCAGACTGTAATATCTGTTTACTGTACGCCTTGGAGTCTGTGAAAACATCTCACTGCACACTATACATAGTCTGTAATATCCTTTCACAGTGCACACTGGCGTCTGGGAATATATCTGACTGCACACTGTATCCAGACTGTAATATCTGTTTACTGTACGCCTTGGAGTCTGTGAAAACATCTCACTGCACACTATACATAGTCTGTAATATCCTTTCACAGTGCACACTGGAGTCTGGGATATATCAACTGTACACTATAGCCAGACAGTAATATCTGTTCACTGTATACACTGGATGTCTGGGAATATATCAAACTGTACACTGTACCCAGTCTGTAATATCTGTTTTACTGTACACACTGGAGTCTGGGAATATATCTAACTGCACACTGTACGTAGTCTGTAATATCTTTTCACTGTACACACTGGAGTCTGGGAATATATCTAACTGGCACACTGTACGTAGTCTGTAATATCTTTTCACTGTACACACTGGTAATATAACCAAGTATACACCTGTACCCACACTGCAGTATCAGTGACACAGACATCATGGACTGGGTTGCCGAAGAGAATTTTACAGATTTGAGAGATTAATCCTTGTCCATCCTTCTTCCACAGTGTATAATATTTAACGTGTTCTCTTCTTTATTTTTCCTTAGTCGCAGCTCACTGACCCTGGACCCAGCTCATCCTGACCTCATCCTGTCTGAAGACCTGACCAGTGTGGAAAGCAGTGACAGAAGAAACCCCAATGCTTCCTGATAATCCAGAGAGATTTGACGTGAGTCTTTGTGTCCTTGGGGTCACAGGGATCCACCATCAGGGAAACATTACTGGGAGGTGGAGGTTCAGCGAACAAGACCTGACTGGGCATTGTGTGTGCGTCAAAGAGTCAGCAATAGGAAGGGAGATGTAACACTGTGTCCTACAAATGGATACTGGGCTCTATGGCCTGAGTAATGGAAATGAATATGGAGTGACCAGAAGGTCAGCAGTCCCTCTGACTTGTGTGTGAAGCCCAGGACCATCGGGGTTTACCTGCACTATGAGGACAGACAGGTGACCTTTTGCAATGCCGATGATATGTCCGTTCTCCACTCTTTCACTTTCAGATTCCGTATGATACACTTTCCTTTCTTCTCTCCTGGATTGTATGATGAGGGCTACAATGCTGCTGCTCTTAAACTGCGTCATTTTGAGTTGTAGATTTCTAAGTGGGATATTGATGCTGGAAGGCAACAAACGCTGGTCATGGCAGCAACACTCACATCCCATAAAAAAAAATGAAAAAAAGCATTTTGACCTGAGATGAGCTTCTGACCTCGCCTTCGGGCCATTGCTAAAACTGCCCATTCCCACTCTGTGACATCGCCTGACTTTACTCCTGTCTCAGCTCATCTTATGCTGAAACCATCAATTGTGTCTTTGTTATCTTCAGGTCTTCACTATTCCAATACTCTCCTGTCTGGGTGCTGCAAACTTGAGTTTATTCCAAAACCCTGCTGCCCGTGCCTTAACTTTCACCAAGACCTGTTCACCTATCAACCCCCTCAACCCCCCGCACCCCCTCTCAACCCCCCTCACACCTCTCTCCCCCCCGCAGCTCCCCCCCTCCCCCCCCCCCCGCCACTCACACCCCCCCATGCCGCCGACAATGTGCTCACTGACCTACATTTGGTTGCTGGTTAAGGAACATACTGATTTCAAAATTCTCATCCTTGTTTTGAAATCCCATCTTGGCTTTGCCCCTCCCTACCTCCAAAGTCTCCTCCAGCTCCACAACACTCTGAGATATCTACACTCCTCTCCTTCTGGCCTCTTCAGCAGCCCCAACTTTAATTCCTCCACCATTGGAGGCCCACGCCTACAGCTGCATTGAGCCCCAAGTTCTCAAATCCCCTCCCTACACCTCTCCAGCTCTCTAACTGGCTTTCCTCCTTTAACACCTTAGAGCCCAGCTCTTTGATCAAGCTTTTGGTCACCTGACCTAATAGCGCTTTATGTGGCTCAGTGCCCTTCCTTATTTTATAATGTTCTGAAGCGCCTTGATAAGATTCATTACTGTAAAGGTGCTATATAAATATAAGTAGTTGTTGTTGTCGTTGTTAAGGGTTTATTCTGGGTGGGGCTTTTTTTTCAGGTAAGGGATGGGATTTGGGGAGTCAGAAGATTTTCTTATTGTTGGGAGTGTGTCAATTGTAGATACTGTTTCATTCTAATTTCTACCATAATAGAAAATGCATTTTCTCTATGAAACCATGATTCAGATGTGAAGCTTATTTGCAAAAGGAGACACAACATTAATAAATTGATTTCTCGATACATTGTGGGTGAAATCAGCTGAAGTAGCTGTTTCCATACATTCCGTTCCGAGATCATCACCCTTATCCCCCATATACATTTTCCAATGTCTTTTATACTCTGATTCTTGTTGAAAAACTTCACCCCTCCCCAGGTCAGCGCCTCAACGGTGCATGCACCATCCAATCTCTTCCTCTCCAAGCATGAGGTTGGTTGCCAACTGTCAGCACACAGGACACACTTGGCAGGCAATCAGTTATCCCCAATGTGAAAGCATTGCTGTATCTCCAGGCTTCGACAAGGTGGAGAGTCTTTTCTGTCAGACTTAGACACTGAAATGGTTTCTCTTCCTGTATGAATCCACAGGTGAGCTTCCAATGGGCATGTGAACCCCTTCCCACACTCACCAGGGTGAAAGAGAACCCACTTCTCTAAGGCAGAAACACTAGCTCCGGGGTGGGGGCAGGGGGGCCATGGTTTCAGATGATCCAGGTTGATCATATGTCAACATTGCAATGCCTTGCAGGTTTCCACGGTGACCAAGTGCCCCAAAGTATCCACACAGTCTCCATCCATCAAAACTGTACAAAATGATCAATCAGGTAAATTATCCTGTGGCCCAACCCACATCAACAATAACTTCCTCAGTCTCTCAAGTAGGAACCCAATCTTTTGCCAGGTCCCCCTATGTCAAGTGCAGGAAAGGTCTTGATGGTAAATTCAAGAGACCCCACACAGTGCCAGTGTGTTGATACCTACATCAGCTCTCTAGTACTCTCTCAGAGCTAGGTTGCTGAGTTTATAATCTTTTTGAGTAAATCTGATCAGTTTTTTAATTCATTTATGGATGTGGTGCATTGCTGGCTAGGCTGGCATTTTATTGCCCCCATCCCTAACTGCCCCTGGAGAAAGTAGTAGTGAGCTGCCTTCTTGAACCGCTGCAGTTCCTGTGGTGTAGGTACACCCACAGTGCAGTTAGGGAGGAAGTTCCAGGATTTTGACCCAGCGACAGTGAAGGAACGGCGATATATTTCCAAGTCAGGGTGGTGAGTGACTTGGTGGGGAACTTCCAGGTTGTGTGTTCTCATCTATCTGCTGCCTTGGCCTTTTAGTGTAGTGGCTATGGGTTTGGAAGGTGCTGTCTAAGGAGCCTTGGTTGAATTCCTGCAGTGCATCTTGTAGAATGCACACACTGCTGCTACTGTGCGTCAGTGGTGGAGGGAGTAAATGTTTTTGGAAGGGATGCCAACCAAGCAGGCTGCTTTGTCCTTATGAACTACCCTTTAAATGGAGTGTCTTTTTATCCTCTTCTTAGTAAATCAATAATCAAATAAACCAGCATCTATTAAGCTAATTAACAGCCCCTTAAAGGGGCATAGTAACAAAAAACAAACCTTTAAAGAAAACTTATCAGAATTAAATTAAAATTGCATTCCTGGGGCTGATAATGAACTCCAGCCCCTGCAGTGCCCACCGGTCATAATGGGCCTTAAGCGTACGACGGACACTGTGTTTCTCACTTGTAATAACCCGATAGAGCAAAGGGTTTGAAAAGAAAAGGCTAAACTTTATTTAGAGACATGTAGAGTGTTTGCCACACTTGACTGGATCTCTCTGTCAGAAGCCCCGCCCACAGGATTACCCATGCAATATGCTTATTGGTCAAAGCCCCCCACAATTGCATCACATGATAAGCGATTGACAGGAGGGAGGGCCAATACATCTCCTTACTCAACTTTCTTCCCCTTTAAGTTTCTTACATTTACAATAAAAAACATGTCAGAAAATCCAGCAAACATTTGTACAGTGTTTACAAATTGAGTCTCTGAGGAGGCCGGTGAAGGCGGCGAGAGTGACATAGCTCTCCCCAAGGAGGTTGCTGAACAGGATCAACAGGATCTGGAGCTGCACTAGGAGATGCATTATTGGAACTGGGTAGCTCTGTATTCGGTAACTTGTTAGATAGGTCTGGAATAGCAGCTCTAGACGATCACACACATCAGAAGTCAGCAGCGAAACATCAGTCACAGGTTGATTCTGGCATTTGTTGGATGTTTCTCTAGCCCGAATATGATCTATGTGGGTTACGTACAGCTCTATCTTCGATTTGCACTTGAAAAGGTATTGGACCGTCTCTGAAATGATGGTTCCTGAACACCGACAGGTCCACTTCCAAAATTACATATGTACATAGGGTCGCCTACATGGAATGTATTAGCCTTTCTGTATGAATCATGGTTCAATTTTGATTATCCTGGCTCTGTGTCACCTTCCCCTCTAGATTTGGAAGCACCAAATGTAAGTGTGTATGCAAATGGAATTTCTCCAGTAACTATGATGGTATCGATCCTGCAGTAGCATGTAGCATTGTATGGTAACTGAGGAGAAATCTGGAATAGCGAGACTCCAGATTACCTCTGGACAACTTCTTCGTACCAGCTTGAAAGGTCTGGACAGCTCTTTCAGCGAGACCATTGGGTGAAGGATGCCAGGGAGCGACCTTATGAGCCGATACTGTTCAGGTCCGTGAACCTCTGAAATTCCATGTTGGTGGAAGCTGTATCATTATCATAAACAATAATCTCAGTAAACCATACATGCTGAAGGAATGATGCAGCTTTTCAATAGTTGCTGGTGAGTTGCTGTTTTTTACTTCGTAGACATCAAGCCATTTCAAATGTGCATCGATGATTAATAGGAACATGGTGCTAAGAAACAGTCCCACATAGTCAATATGCAGTCTAACCCAAGGTCAACCAGGCCATTCCCATGGGTGAAGAGGAGCAGAAATATGCAGCTTCAGTTATTGCTGGCAAAGGAACAGTGTTTAACCACACTCTCGATGTCACTGTCTATTCCTGGCCACCAGACATAGCTATGTGCCAGCATCTTCATCTTCGATATGCCTGGGTGTGCACTGTGGGGCTCTGCCAAGATTGACTCTTAACCCCGTGAGAGGGCCCCACAGCAAAATTCCATCTTGACAACTTAGTTCAGTGTTTCTGGAATAAAATGGCAGTGAGTCATCAGACACAAGTGTTCTTAACTGTCCTTGTAAAACAAAGTCTTTGACTTTTTATGGTAATGGGTCTCTGTTCCTCTAATCTTGATCTGTTTGGCACATACAGGTGATGAACCTAAGAAATTTAACAATAACACTAATTCTTGTGTGAATGGTTGTACTGACAAGAGTACCTGGTAATGGAAGATGACTAAGTGCATCTGCATTGGCTATATGCGAGCCAGGGTGGTACATGAATGTGTACTCATAAGCTGATAGCATCAAAGCCCAAGTTGGATTCTCGCTGAAGCTAAAGGTGGAATAGCTGTGTCTTTGCTGAACAAACCTGTCAGTGCCTTATGTTCAGGCACAGTTGTAAACTGTCATCCTGAGGTATTGGTGAAACCTCTTGACACCAAATACAACCATCAATCCTTCTTTTTCCAACTGAGAATAGCCCTTTCCAGCTTGGGAAGGTGTTGTTGAAATTTAGCCAATGGGTCTTTCTGATCCGTCCTCCATTTGATGTGATAGAATGGCTCCTACACCATAAGAAGCATCACAGTCAACACTGGCTCTTTAGATGGGTCATAATGTACCAACAGACATGATGTTTCTTTCACTGTTCTTCTTGCTGTGAACCCCATGACCAGTGGTTCATCGTCAGCTACAAATGTCATGGTGCCAGTACAGTGGATAGTTTAGATAAAAAAAACAGCTATAGTAATTAATCATGCCTTGGAATGATTTAAATTCTGTCATATTAGAGGGTGATGGTGCATCTTTAATTACTTGGACCTTGTCTTCAACAGGATGCAACCCCATGGTGTCCACTCTGTGACCTGGTTAGGTTACCTCTGAGGCTTGAAATGTGCATTTATCTCACTTCAAATGCACATCCGCTTCCATAAATCTTCTCAGCTCTTCGGCATGACTGGTTAAATGTTCAGCTGCGGTCAATCCAGTGATGAGAATGTCATCCAAGTATACGACCAAACGTGGAGTCCCTGCAGGAGCTCTCAATGGTTCGCTGAAAAATAGCGCATGCCGATGAAACTCCAAAAGGTAACCAGGTGTACTGGTAGCAGCCTTTATGGTTTTAATTGTCACATATTCTCTTGACGTGCAGTCCAATTCCAATTGTTAATAGGCATTACTCATGTCTAGTTTTGTATATGACATACCTCCTGCTAACTTGGCGTTTAAGTCATTGGTTCGAAGAATGGGTATTTGTCTAACTTTGCTGCTTTGTTGACTGTCAGTCTGTAGTTACCGCATATACATATTGTCTGGTCTGGTTTGACAAAACAGGGACTATGGATGCGGCCCACTCAGAAAGCTGGACAGGCTGAATTATTCCCAGGTTTTCCAACCGACACAACTCTGCTTCCACTTTTTCTTTTAGTGAGTGACGCACTGGTCTGGCCTTGAAGAAATGTGGTGTTGCCTGGGGATTGACATGCATTTTAGCTTGCATGCCCTTCAGGTTTCCCAAATCATCATGAAAAACAGTGTCATATTTCTTCAAGAGCACTGGAATTTCATTGGACTTCAAATGGAATATTTCTGAGCAGTCAAGTTTAATTTTCTGCAGCCAATCTCACCCAAAGCCTGGGTCCCTCCCTCTCTACAATTATCACAGGCAGTTGAGCTGTGGTGTTGTTTGTAGCAGACTGGGACAGCAGCAATGCCTTTGACCTGAATGGATTCTCCAATGTAAATCCTCAGCTTGGCAGATGTCGGCTCCAATGTCAATGGCTGACTCCCTTCACTGAGGTACTTGAACATATGCTCCCCAACAACAGTAGTTGAAGCACCGGGAACCACATTCATCTGCTGTTGCTGCCATTCACTTGCACTGGCACTGTAATGGGCTCAGGTTCACCAGCAGTCACATGATACAGAGAGCGTACATCAGTAGTTGCAGCCTCGGCCTTTGCTGTATCAGTTCGCTCGATCAGATTTGTTTGTTGCTTTACTGTTTGCCTATCTTGTGTTCTGCACTGTCCAACCAGGTGTCCTTTCCTGTGGCAAGAATTGCATTCTGCCTCTTTGAATCTACAAACATCTGCTCCATGATTTCTTCCACATCCGTAGCAGCTGTGTGCCTTATGAGCTGCTATGTTACAATTAGGCTTCCTAAGTTTTCATGTAATAGCCATAGAATCTCATTTAAAATCTGCTGTTCTGCTTTTCATGCCACGTTCACGGACTGGTTCCCACCCAACATGGAGTACGGCCCATTAACCACACACTGCAAAGCCTGCCAGTCTTTCGCAGCACTTCCATAGTGAAGAAAGTTCCAGGGCACATTTGAACTGTATTTGTGAGAAAGAGAAATTGGAGAAGCTGCTTACCTTCCTCTAGCAGTACAGCCATCGTCTTCAACCTCTTCCCCTCAGTCTCCTTCATGAAGATAGTGGAGTTTCATGGGAATCATGATTGAGAGGTGGGCAGGGGTAGGAGTGGGCGGGACAGGGGTACCAGCTTGAACTTGACACCAGAGAGAGAGCAGGGCAATGAGACTATTTTTGAATAGATAAAGGCTTGAAGAGAGAGTGGGGCACTGAATTAGTTTTGGATTGATACAGGGCTGTGGATAGAGACTAAATACTGGGATTGGTTTGGGATTGAAAGATGGCCATGGGGAAAGTGCAGGACAGTGGGATTATTTGGGATTGATAGAGGACCATGGGAGAGAGTGTGGCAGTGGGATTAATTTTGAATCAAAACACAGTGTTAGAACATTTCCTTTTTATTTTTTCTTTATTTCTGTGGACTGTAGATTTAAAACAACAATGGCTACAGTTTGAAAGAGGTGTCTACAGAACAGTATGGATAGAACAATATTGCAGTCCTGGAACAGCGTGTGCCATGAAAGACAGGATGGTGCCGGGAAGAAGTCTGGACCATGGAGGCTGCCTGAAAACAGCATTTTAATTGGCTCCTGATCAGGTAACCAAAGTTTATGGTAGCAGTACAACAGAAAGCTCCTAGCCTGCAAAGAGAAAACACTTAAAATCTCTTTTCCTCATATCTCTATAACCTGCCCTTTCTCTTAGAAAATCCCCTGTAAAAAGGGAAAGGGGAAAACTGCTGTCAGAGACATTGAAAAGCAAGTTCTCAAACCAATGAACTAAATACTGAAAATGCTGGGAGACCACCTCGTTTCATCAACAAAGAACTGAAAGGAATTTGAAAGACATAGATAAAAATCAAACCAACGATTGCTGTAATCTGGATTGGAGTTATTGAATTGTTTTATTCCACCCTTAAAATCCAAGTTTTGTGTGTTAATTTATCTGTCTTGTGTGTGTGTGTATGTGTGTGTGTGTTGTCTGTGTGTTTTATAGGGATTTAAGAAGGTGGTACAGATTATGTATAGTGTTAGAAATTAGCAGTTCATATTTCTTTCTTTTGCCACTGGTAAAGATAATTTGTTCAATAAACAGTTATTTACTTTACAAACCTGGTGCTCTTATTCTGTTAATTTAAATTTAACAGTTCAGTAGAATTGGGGCAATCTGGAGGTTTAGTCAAACTTTTCACATTTGTCCTGTCTCAGGGAACCGTGGGGCTTGATATTACAGTACACTAACTCCAGTGAGTCATGACAAAGTTTTGGGGCTCGAGTCTGCGATTTTGGAGCAAAAGACAATGATGATTTGGGTGTAGATTTTAGTAAGTAATAAAAGCCAGGAGGTTTGTACTATCAAAAAGTAAGATGGTACTGGAAACTGCTAAAGCTTCCTCCAACTGGAAGAGATTTCTCTGACGATTTTACAAGGATCCAAAAGCCAGTTAATTGAATTGGCAAGTAAATTAAGAATAGGGTTGCCTGCCAAAGATAGGAAGGCAGAGATAATCTAAGAGATAGCACAGCATTAAAACTGGAAATAATACCTGAGAAACTGAGTTCTCCAAGGGGTTTCATTATGAATGGGCTCAAATTCAGTTGCAAATGAAAAAATTGGGACTAGAGGCAGCACAAAAAGAAAGGACAGAGAAAAGAGAAAGAAATGGAGAGAGAAGAAAACAAGAAATGGAAATGTGAAAACTTGATTGTTGGAGGGAATTAGAAATGGCGAGGTTAGAAAAGGAGGAAAGAGGAAAAGAGAGAGAGAGAATTGCAGCTTAAAATGCTGGCAGTTAAAAAGGAGACACCAGTAGGTGAGGCAGGACTTATTTCCAGATCAGAACCCAGTGGGGAGATGTTAAATTTGTACAAGCTCTTCCCAAGTTTGAGGAAAGGATGTTGAAGCATTCTTTATTTCATTTGAGAAGATAACTAAACACATGAACGGCCAAAGGAGACTGGACATTACCCATGCTGAGCAAATTGACAGGTAGAGCACAGGAAGTTTATGTTTCACTGTCAGAGAATTTCTAGGATTATGATTTGTGAAAAAGTCGTTTTGAGTGCATATGAGTTGGTCCCTGACACATACAGACAAAATTTCAAAGTTAAGGAAACAGCCCAGCAAACTTACACTGAATTTGAAAGGGTTAAGCAAAATGGTTTTGAGAGGTGGATACGAGCATTAGGAAATTGCACCTAGCTATGAAGTTCTCAGAGAGACCATTCTCTTGGAAGAGTTTAAAAACTACCTACCTTCTATAATAAGACTCCATGTTGAAGACCAAAGGGTTACAACTACAAGACAGGCAGCAGTAATGGCTGACAATTATGAGCTGATCCATATAACTAAAACCTCTTTCCATCACCCCATAAATTTCAAAAGGATATGAAGTGACAGAGTGAAAGGAAAGCAAGTGGCCAGGTAAAGAATGGATTGCGGGGAATACCTTGAGATCTCCTCCCCAGGTCAGGAAGGAAGGTGGAGATGAAACTCAAAGGCCTAAGTTTCCATTGTAATAAAGTGAGACATACTTTTTAGAATGCTGGAAGTTGCGATGGAAGACCATGGGACTCATTGGAGTTTGGAAAAATGAGTCTGAAAAGGAAACTCAAAAAGAAACTGCCACAGAACAAATTGTAACTTTAACTACAATTAAGGGACTAGAGGTAACCACTGCTGTGAATGCAGTGAAGTGACTAAGGTAGATAGAGATATACAGGTTTTTGTCCAAAGGGAAGATAACCCTTTTTCATCAAATGATGCAGCTAAACCCATAACCATATAAGGGACACAGGAGCTACTCAAACTCTTTTGCTGGAGAAGGAACTAGTTTTCCCTCCAAAGAGTTCAATGGAAGCTAAAGTATTGGTGAACGGAGAAGTGAAGAGTATATCCCGGTTTCATTGTACAAAGTGCATTTGGAATGTGATTTGATGTCTGGATCGGTGGTTATAGGAGTGCTAAGAAATTACCCGTGGATGGAGTTGATTTACTCCTGAGGAATGATTTGGCAGGAGTGAAAGGTTATAGGTTCAGCCATAATTACAGAAAGTCTGAGAGAGGCTAAAGAGACGGAACAGTTACAAGACCAATTCCTGGTA